>NW_028227278.1:5618971-5633971 GCF_978045245.1 Mus caroli
TTTTCAACCTTTCAGACCATTTTTCGGGTCCTTCAGTGTGAGTTTGTAATTTTCTACTTTTTTCAGGGTTTCTCGCCGTATTCTGGGTCCTAAACGTTGTATTTTTAATTTTTCACGTTTTCAGGGTTTCTTGGCATATTCTGGGTCCTACAGTGTGATTTTCTCATTTTCGATATTTTCAAGTTTTTTCGTAATTCTGGGTCCTACAGTGTGATTTTCTCATTTTCCACCTTTTTCAGGTTTTCTCGCCATAATTGGGGTTCTTCAGTGTCAGTTTGTAATTTTCTACTTTTTTCAGGGTTTCTTGCCATATTTGGGGTCCTTCAGTGTGAGTTTTTAATTTTCTACTCTTTCAGGGTTTCTTGCCATGTTCTGGGTCCTACAGTGTGTATTTTTCATTTTCCACGTTTTTCAGATTTTCTCGCAATATTCTGGGTTCTTCAGTGTGAATTTTTAATTTTTCACGTTTTACAGCTTTTTTCTTCATATTCTGGGTCCTACACTGTGATTTTTCTCATTTCCACGTTTTTCAGGTTTTCTTGCCATATTCCAGGTCCTTCAGTGTTAATTTTTAATTTTCCACGTTTTCAGGGTTTCTTGGCATATTCTGTGTCCTGCAGTGTGAATTTTAATTATCCACTTTTTTCATGGTTTCTCGCCATATTCTGTGTCCAACAGTGTGAATTTTTAATTTTCACGTTTTTCAGTGTTTCTCGAAATATTCTGGGCCCTGCATGTGATTTTCTCATTTTCCACATTTTTTCAATTTTTTTCGTAATTCTGGGTCCTACAGTGTGATTTTCTCATTTTCCACCTTTTTCAGGTTTTCTCGCCATGTTTGGGCTCCTTCACTGTGAGTTTTTAATTTTGTACTTTTTTATTAATTGTTTCTCGCCATATTCTGGGTCCGTTAGTGTGAATTTTTAATTTTCACGTTTTTCACATTTTCTCGGCATATTCTGGGTGCTGCAGTGGGATTTTCTCATTTTCCACCTTTTGGAGGGTTTCTCACCATATTTGGGGTCCTACAGTGTGAGTTTGTAATTTTCAACCTTTTTCAGGGTTTCTTGGCATATTCTGGGTTATACAGCATGTATTTTTAATTTTCCAGGTTTTCAGGGTTTCTGGGCATAATCTGGGTCCTACAGTGTGATTATTCTCATTTTCCACCTTTTTCAGTTTTTCTCATCATATTCGGGGTCTTTCAGTGTGAATTTTTAATTTTCTACTCTTTTCAGGTTTTCTCGCCATATTCTGGGTCCTACAGCATGTACTTTTAATTTTCCACGTTTTCAGGGTTTCTGGTCATAATCTGGGTCCTACAGTGTGATTATTCTCATTTTCCACCTTTTTCAGGTTTTCTCATCAAATTCGGGGTCTTTCAGTGTGAATTTTTAATTTTCTACTCTTTTCAGGTTTTCTCGCCATATTCTGTGTCCTTCAGTGTTAGTTTTTTATCTTCCTCGTTTTTCAGGTTTTTCGCCATATTCCGGGTCCTTCCGTGTGATATTTTAATATTTTACCTTTTTCAGGTTTTTTCGTCATATTCTGGGTCCTACTGTGTGATTTTCTCATTTCCATGTATTTCAGGGTCTCTTGCCGTATTCCAGGTCCTGTCGTATTCCAGGTCCTTCAGTGTGAATTTTTTTCCACGGTTTTCAGTATTTCTCTCCATATCTCGGTAATAAAGTGTGAATTTTTAATTGTCCAGTCTTTTCATGGTTTCTCACCATATTCTGTGTCCAACAGTGTGAATTTTTAATTTTCAGGTTTTTCATGGTTGTTCAGCATATTCTGGTTTCTGCAGTGTGATTTTCTCATTTTCCACGTTTTTCAAGTTTTTTTCATATTTCTGGGTCCTACAAGTGTGATTTTCTCATTTTCGATGTTTTTCATGTTTTTGTAATTCTGGGTAATACATTGTGTTTATTCTCATTTTCTACCTTTTTCATGTTTTCTCGCCATATTCGGGGTCCTTCAGTGTGAGTTTTTAATTTTCTACTTTTTTGAGGGTTTCTTGCCATATTCTGGGTGCTACAGAGTGTATTTTTTATTTTCCACGTTTCTCAGGATTTCTCCCCATATTCTGGGTCCTACAGTGTGATTTTCTCATTTTCGAATTTTTTCATGTTTTTTCGTAATTCTGGGTAATACAGTGTGATTATTTTCACTTTCCACCTTTTTCTGTTTTTCTCGCCATATTCGGGGTCCTTCAGTGTGAGTTTTTAATTTTCTACTTTTTTGAGGGTTTTTTGCCATATTCTGGGTGCTACAGAGTGTATTTTTAATTTTCCACATTTCTCAGGGTTTCTTGCCATATTCTGTGTCCTACAGAGTGATTTTCTCATTTTCGACGTTTTTCAAGTTTTTTTTTTTTTTTTTTTGCCATTCTGTGTCCTACAGTGTGATTATTCTCATTTTCCAGCTTTTTCAGATTTTCTCACTATATTTGGGGTCCTTCAGTGTGATTTTTTAATTTTCCTCGTTTTTCAGGTTTTATCGCCATATTCCAAGTCCTTCAGTGTGAATTTTTAATTTTCTAGTTTTTTCAGGTTCTCTCGCCATATTTGGGGTCCTTCAGTGTGAGTTTTTAATTTTCTAATTTATCAGGGTTTCTCGACATATTCTGTGTCCTACAGCGTGTATTTTTCATTTTCCACGTGTTTCAGTTTTTTTCGTCATATTCTGGGTCCTAAATTGTGATTTTCTCATTTCCACGTTTTTCAGGTTACCTTACTGTATTCCAGGTCCTTCAGTGTGAATTTTTAATTTTCTCGTTTTTCAGGGTTTCTCGGCATATTTTGGGTCCTACAACGTGCATTTTTAATTTTCCACGTTTTCCAGGTTTTTTCGTCATATTCTGGGTCCTACAGTGTGATTTTCTCGTTTTTGACATTTTTCAAGTTTTTTTTTTTTTTTTTTTTTGCCATTCTGTGTCCTACAGTGTGATTATTCTCATTTTCCACCTTTTCAGGTTTTCTCACCATATTCGGGGTCTTTCAGTGTGAATTTTTAATTTTGTAATTTTTTCAGGTTTTTTTTTGTCATATTCTGGGTCCTACAGTTTGATTTTCTCATTTCCAGGTTTTTCAGGTTTTCTTGCCTTATTCTGTTTCCTACCATGTGAGTTTTGAATTTTCCTCGTTTTTCAGGTTTCCTGGCCATATCCCAGGTCCTTCAGTGTGAATTTTTAATTTTCCACGTTTTTCAGTATGTCTCGCCATATTCTGGGTAATACAGTGTGAATTTTTAATTTTCCACTTCTTTCATGGTTTCTCGCCATATTATGTGTCTGACAGTGTGAATTTTTAATTTTCATGATTTTCAGGGTTTCTCGGCATATTCTGGGTCCTGCAGTATGATTTTCTCATTTTCCACGTTTTTCAATTTTTTTTCGTAATTCTGGGTCCTACAGTGTGATTTTCTCATTTTCCACCTTTTTCAACCTTTCAGACCATTTTTCGGGTCCTTCAGTGTGAGTTTGTAATTTTCTACTTTTTTCAGGGTTTCTCGCCGTATTCTGGGTCCTAAACGTAGTATTTTTAATTTTTCACGTTTTCAGGGTTTCTTGGCATATTCTGGGTCCTACAGTGTGATTTTCTCATTTTCGATATTTTCAAGTTTTTTCGTAATTCTGGGTCCTACAGTGTGATTTTCTCATTTTCCACCTTTTTCAGGTTTTCTCGCCATAATTGGGGTTCTTCAGTGTCTGTTTGTAATTTTCTACTTTTTTCAGGGTTTCTTGCCATATTTGGGGTCCTTCAGTGTGAGTTTTTAATTTTCTACTCTTTCAGGGTTTCTTGCCATGTTCTGGGTCCTACAGTGTGTATTTTTCATTTTCCACGTTTTTCAGATTTTCTCGCAATATTCTGGGTTCTTCAGTGTGAATTTTTAATTTTTCACGTTTTACAGGTTTTTTCTTCATATTCTGGGTCCTACACTGTGATTTTTCTCATTTCCACGTTTTTCAGGTTTTCTTGCCATATTCCAGGTCCTTCAGTGTTAATTTTTAATTTTCCACGTTTTCAGGGTTTCTTGGCATATTCTGTGTCCTGCAGTGTGAATTTTAATTATCCACTTTTTCATGGTTTCTCGCCATATTCTGTGTCCAAAAGTGTGAATTTTTAATTTTCACGTTTTTCAGTGTTTCTCGAAATATTCTGGGCCCTGCATGTGATTTTCTCATTTTCCACATTTTTTCAATTTTTTTCGTAATTCTGGGTCCTACAGTGTGATTTTCTTATTTTCCACCTCTGTCTGTCTGTCTGTCTGTCTATCTGATCTCTGGGAACTGGAGATGGGCCACGAATAGTTGCTGGTAGTTGATCCCAGGTTCTCTGGAAGAGGAGTCAGTGCTGTTAATTGTTGAGCCCTTTCAGTGGCCCCACCCATCTTTAAATTTTTAGAAGTATATGTGAGGCTGTGTTTATGTACATCATATGCAGACCATAAGAGGGATTTAGATTCTCCAGAATCTGACACCCTCTTCTGGAGTGTCTGAACAGCTACAGTGTACTTATATCTAATAAATAAATAAATAAATAAATGAATAAATAAATAAATAAATAAACAAACATTTTTTTAAAAAAAGGATAAGAAAGAAAGAAAGACCAGGCAGACCTGCCATCCTTATCACTGTCTGTCTGTCTGTCTGTCTGATCCCCTGGAACTGGAGTTGGACCACCATATAGTTGCTGGTAGTTGATCCCAGGTTCTCTATAAGACGAGACAATGCTGTTAATTGTTGAGCCCTTTCAGTGTCCCCACAGATCTTTTAATTTTTAGAAGTATATGTTAGGCTGTGTTTATGTACATCATATGGAGACCATAAGAGGGATTTAGATTCTCCAGAATCTGACACCCTCTACTGGAGTGTCTGAACAGCTACAGTGTACTTATATCTAATAATTACATAAATAAATAAATAAATAAATAAATAAATAAATAAATATTTTTTAAAAAGGATAAGAAAGAAAGAAAGACCAGGCAGGCCTGCCATCCTTATCTCTGTCTGTCTGTCTGTCTGTCTGATCCCCTGGAACTGGAGATGGGCCACTTTGTAGGTGCTGGAGGTTGATCCCAGGTTCTCTGGAAGAGGAGACAATGCTGTTAATTGTTGAGTCCTTTCAGTGGCCTTTTAATTTTTTAAGTATATGTGAGGCTGTGTTTATGTACATCATATTCAGACCATAAGAGGGATTTAGATTCTCTAGAATCTGACACCCTCTTCTGGAGTGTCTGAAGACGGCTACAGTGTAGTTATATCTAATAAATAAATAAATAAATAAATAAATAAACATTTTTTAAAAAGTATAAGAAATAAAGAAAGACCAGGCAGGCCTGCCATCTTTATCTCTGTCTCTCTGTCTGTCTGTCTGTCTGTCTGATCCACTGGAACTGGAGATGGGCCACCATAAGGTGCTGGTAGTTTATCCCAGGTTCTCTGAAAGAGGAGACAATGCTGTTAATTGTTGAGCCCTCTCAGTGGCCCCACACATCTTTAAATTTTTAGAAGTATATGTGAGGCTGTGTTTATGTACATCATATGCAGACCATAAGAGGGATTTAGATTCTCCAGAATCTGACACCCTCTTCTGGAGTGTCTGAAGACAGCTACAGTGTACTTATATCTAATAAATACATAAATAAATATATAAATAAACATTTTTTAAAAAAGGATAAGAAAGAAAGAAAGACCAGGCAGGCCTGCCATCCTTATCACTGTCTGTATGTCTGTCTGTCTGATCCCCTGGAACAGGAGATGGGCCACCATATAGTTGCTGGTAGTTGATCCCAGGTACTCTGGAAGAGGAGACAATGCTGTTAATTGTTGAGCTTTTAGAGTGGCCGCACTCTTCTTTAAATTTTTAGAAATATATGTGAGGCTGTGTTTATGTACATCATATGCAGACCATAAGAGGGATTTAGATTCTCCAGAATCTGACACCCACTTCTGGAGTGTCTGAACAGCTACAGTGTACTTATATATAATAAATAAATAAATAAATAAATAAATAAATAAATAAATAAAACAAACATTTTTTTAAAAAAAAGGATAAGAAAGAAAGAAAGGCCAGGAAGACTGCCATCCTTATCACTGTCTGTCTGTCTGTCTGTTCTGATCCCCTGGAACTGGAGATGGACCACCATATAGTTGCTGGTAGTTGATCCCAGGTTCTCTATAAGAGGAGACAATGCTGTTAATTGTTGAGCCCTTTCAGTGGCCCCACACATCTTTTAATTTTTAGAAGTATATGTTAGGCTGTGTTTATGTACATCATATGCAGACCATAAGAGGGATTTTGATTCTCCAGAATCTGACACCCTTTTCTGGAGTGTCTGAACAGCTACAGTGTACTTATATCTAATAAATTCATAAATAAATAAATAAATAAATAAATAAATAAACATTTTTTAAAAAGTATAAGAAATAAAGAAAGACCAGGCAGGCCTGCCATCCTTATCTCTGTCTCTCTGTCTGTCTGTCTGTCTGATCCACTGGAACTGGAGATGGCCCACCATAAGGTGCTGGTAGTTTATCCCAGGTTCTCTGAAAAAGGAGACAATGCTGTTAATTGTTGAGCTTTTAGAGTGGCCCCACCCTTTTTTAAATTTTAGAAGTATATGTGAGGCTGTGTTTATGTACATCATATGCAGACCATAAGAGGGATTTAGATTCTCAAGAATATGACACCCTCTTCTGGAGTGTCTGCACAGCTATAGTGTACTTATATCTAATAAATAAATAAATAAATAAATAAATAAATAAATAAATAAATAAACATTTTTTAAAAGGATAAGACAGAAAGAAAGACCAGGCAGGCCTGCCATCCATATCTCTGTCTTTCTGTCTGTCTGTCTGTCTGTCTGTCTGTCTGTCTATCTGATCCCTGGGAACTGGAGATGGGCCACGAATAGTTGCTGGTAGTTGATCCCAGGTTCTCTGGAAGAGGAGACAATGCTGTTAATTGTTGAGTCCTTTCAGTGGCCTTTTAATTTTTTAAGTATATGTGAGGCTGTGTTTATGTACATCATATTCAGACCATAAGAGGGATTTAGATTCTCTAGAATCTGACACCCTCTTCTGGAGTGTCTGAAGACGGCTACAGTGTAGTTATATCTAATAAATAAATAAATAAATAAATAAATAAACATTTTTTAAAAAGTATAAGAAATAAAGAAAGACCAGGCAGGCCTGCCATCTTTATCTCTGTCTCTCTGTCTGTCTGTCTGTCTGTCTGATCCACTGGAACTGGAGATGGGCCACCATAAGGTGCTGGTAGTTTATCCCAGGTTCTCTGAAAGAGGAGACAATGCTGTTAATTGTTGAGCCCTCTCAGTGGCCCCACACATCTTTAAATTTTTAGAAGTATATGTGAGGCTGTGTTTATGTACATCATATGCAGACCATAAGAGGGATTTAGATTCTCCAGAATCTGACACCCTCTTCTGGAGTGTCTGAAGACAGCTACAGTGTACTTATATCTAATAAATACATAAATAAATATATAAATAAACATTTTTTAAAAAAGGATAAGAAAGAAAGAAAGACCAGGCAGGCCTGCCATCCTTATCACTGTCTGTATGTCTGTCTGTCTGATCCCCTGGAACAGGAGATGGGCCACCATATAGTTGCTGGTAGTTGATCCCAGGTACTCTGGAAGAGGAGACAATGCTGTTAATTGTTGAGCTTTTAGAGTGGCCGCACTCTTCTTTAAATTTTTAGAAATATATGTGAGGCTGTGTTTATGTACATCATATGCAGACCATAAGAGGGATTTAGATTCTCCAGAATCTGACACCCACTTCTGGAGTGTCTGAACAGCTACAGTGTACTTATATATAATAAATAAATAAATAAATAAATAAATAAATAAATAAATAAAACAAACATTTTTTTAAAAAAAAGGATAAGAAAGAAAGAAAGGCCAGGAAGACTGCCATCCTTATCACTGTCTGTCTGTCTGTCTGTTCTGATCCCCTGGAACTGGAGATGGACCACCATATAGTTGCTGGTAGTTGATCCCAGGTTCTCTATAAGAGGAGACAATGCTGTTAATTGTTGAGCCCTTTCAGTGGCCCCACACATCTTTTAATTTTTAGAAGTATATGTTAGGCTGTGTTTATGTACATCATATGCAGACCATAAGAGGGATTTTGATTCTCCAGAATCTGACACCCTTTTCTGGAGTGTCTGAACAGCTACAGTGTACTTATATCTAATAAATTCATAAATAAATAAATAAATAAATAAATAAATAAACATTTTTTAAAAAGTATAAGAAATAAAGAAAGACCAGGCAGGCCTGCCATCCTTATCTCTGTCTCTCTGTCTGTCTGTCTGTCTGATCCACTGGAACTGGAGATGGCCCACCATAAGGTGCTGGTAGTTTATCCCAGGTTCTCTGAAAAAGGAGACAATGCTGTTAATTGTTGAGCTTTTAGAGTGGCCCCACCCTTTTTTAAATTTTAGAAGTATATGTGAGGCTGTGTTTATGTACATCATATGCAGACCATAAGAGGGATTTAGATTCTCAAGAATATGACACCCTCTTCTGGAGTGTCTGCACAGCTATAGTGTACTTATATCTAATAAATAAATAAATAAATAAATAAATAAATAAATAAATAAACATTTTTTAAAAGGATAAGACAGAAAGAAAGACCAGGCAGGCCTGCCATCCATATCTCTGTCTTTCTGTCTGTCTGTCTGTCTGTCTGTCTGTCTGTCTATCTGATCCCTGGGAACTGGAGATGGGCCACGAATAGTTGCTGGTAGTTGATCCCAGGTTCTCTGGAAGAGGAGACAATGCTGTTAATTGTTGAGCCCTTTCAGTGGCGCCACCCATCTTTAAATATTTAGAAGTATATGTGAGGCTGTGTTTAGGTACATCATATGCAGACCATAAGAGGGATTTAGATTCTCCAGAATCTGACACCCTCTTCTGGAGTGTCTGAAGACAGCTACAGTGTACTTATATCTAATAAATAAATAGATAAATAAATAAATAAGTAAATAAACATTTTTTAAAAAGGATAAGAAAGAAAGAAAGACCAGGCAGGCCTACCATCCATTTCTCTGTCTGTCTGTCTGTCTGTCTATCTGATCCCCGGGAACTGGAGATGGGCCACCATATAGTTGCTGGTAGTTGATCCAAGGTTCTCTGGAAGAGGAGACAATGCTGTTAATTGTTGAGCCCTTTCAGTGGCCCCACACTTCTTTAAATATTTAAAAGTATATGTGAGGCTGTGTTTATGTACATCATATTCAGATTATAAGAGGATTTAGATTCTCCAGAATCTGACACCCTATACTGGAGTGTCTGAAGACAGCTACAGTGTACTTATATATAATAAATACATAAATAAATAAATAAACATTTTTGAAAAAGGAAAAGAAAGAAAGTAAGAACAGGCAGGCCTGCCATCCTTATCTCGGTCTGTCTGTCTGTCTGTCTGTCTGATCCCCTGGAACTGGAGATGCGCCACCATATAGTTGCTGGTAGTTGATCCAAGGTTCTCTGGAAGAGGAGACAATGCTGTTAATTGTTGAGCCCTATCAGTGGCCCTACCCATCTTTAAATATTTAGAAGTATATGTGAGGCTGTGTTTATGTACATCATATGCAGACCATAAGAGGGATTTAGATTCTCCAGAATCTGACACCCTCTTCTGGAGTATCTGAAGACAGCTACAGTGTACTTATATCTAATAAATAAATAAATAAATAAATACACATTATTTAAACAGGATAAGAAAGGAAGAAAGACCAGGCAGGCTTGCCATCCTTATCTCTGTCTGTCTGTCTGTCTGTCTGTCGTTCTGATCCCCTGGAACTGGAGATGGGCCACCATATAGTTGCTGGTAGTTGATCCCGGTTCTCTGGAAGAGGAGACAATGCTGTTAATTGTTGAGCGCTTTCAGTGGCCCCACCCATCGTTAAATTTTTATTAGTATATGTGAGGCTGTGTTTATGTACATCATATGCAGACCATAAGAGGGATTTAGATTCTCCAGAGTCTGACACCCTCTTCTGGAGTGTCTGAAGACAGCTACAGTGTACTTATATCTAATAAATACATAAATAAATATATAAATAAACATTTTTTAAAAAAGGATAAGAAAGAAAGAAAGACCAGGCAGGCCTGCCATCCTTATCACTGTCTGTATGTCTGTCTGTCTGATCCCCTGGAACTGGAGATGGGCCCCCATATAGTTGCTGGTAGTTGATCTCAGGTACACTGGAAGAGGAGACAATGCTGTTAATTGTTGAGCTTTTAGAGTAGCCCCACCCTTCTTTAAATTTTTAGAAGTATATGTGAGGCTGTTTTTATGTACATCATATGCAGACCATAAGAGGGATTTAGATTCTCCAGAATCTGACACCCTCTTCTGGAGTGTCTGAACAGCTACAGTGTACTTATATCTACTAAATACATAAATAAATAAATAAATAAATAAATAAATAAATAAATAAACATTTTTTAAAAAGGATAAGAAAGAAAGAAAGACGAGGCAGGCCTGCCATCCATATCTCTGTCTGTCTGTCTGTCTGTCTATCTGATACCTGGAAACTGGAGATGGGCCACGAATAGTTGCTGGTAGTTGATCCCAGGTTCTCTGGAAGAGGAGACAATGCTATTAATTGTTGAGCCCTTTCAGTGGCGCCACCCATCTTTAAATATTTAGAAGTATATGTGAGGCTGTGTTTATGTACATCATATGCAGACCATAAGAGGGATTTAGATTCTCCAGAATCTGACACCCTCTTCTGGAGTGTCTGAAGACAGCTACAGTGTACTTATAGCTAATAAATAAATAGATAAATAAATAAATAAATAAGTAAATAAACATTTTTTAAAAAGGATAAGAAAGAAAGAAAGACCAGGCAGGTCTGCCATCCATATCTTTGTCTGTCTGTCTGCCTGTCTATCTGAACCCCGGGAACTGGAGATGGGACACCATATAGTTGCTGGTAGTTGATCCAAGGTTCTCTGGAAGAGGAGACAATGCTGTTAATTGTTGAGCCCTTTCAGTGGCCCCATACTTCTTTAAATATTTAGAAGTATATGTGAGGCTGTGTTTATGTATATCATATTCAGATTATAAGAGGATTAGGATTCTCCAGAATCTGACACCCTATATAGGAGTGTCTGAAGACAGCTACAGTGAACTTATATATAATAAATACATAAATAAATAAATAAATAAATAAATAAACAAACATTTTTTAAAAAGGATAAGAAAGAAAGTAAGACCAGGAAGGCCTGCCATCCTTATCTCTGTCTGTCTGTCTGTCTGTCTGATCCCCTGGACCTGGAGATGTGCCACCATATAGTTGCTGGTAGTTGATCCAAGGTTCTCTGGAAGAGGAGACAATGCTGTTAATTGTTGAGCCCTTTCAGTGGCCCCATACTTCTTTAAATATTTAGAAGTATATGTGAGGCTGTGTTTATGTATATCATATTCAGATTATAATTGGATTTAGATTCTCCAGAATCTGACACCCTATATTGGAGTGTCTGAAGACAGCTACAGTGAACTTATATATAATAAATACATAAATAAATAAATAAACATTTTTTAAAAAGGATAAGAAAGAAAGAAAGACCAGGCAAACCTGCCATCCTTATCTCTGTCAGTCTGTCTGTCTGTCAGTCTGTCTGATCCCTTGGAACTGGAGATGGGCCACCATATAGTTGCTGTTAGTTGATCCCAGGTTCTCTGGAAGAGGAGACAAAGCTGTTAATTGTTGAGCCCTATCAGTGGCCCTACCCATCTTTAAATATTTAGAAGTATATGTGAGGCTGTGTTTATGTACATCATATGCAGACCATAAGAGGGATTTAGATTCTCCAGAATCTGACACCCTCTTCTGGAGTGTCTGAAGACAGCTACAGTGTACTTATATCTCATAAATACATAAATAAATAAATAAATAAATAAATAAATAAATAAATAAATAAATAAACATTTTTTAAAAAGGATAAGAAAGAAAGTAAGACCAGGCAGGCCTGCCATCCTTATCTCTGTCTGTCTGTCTGTCTGTCTGATCACCTGGAACTGGAGATGGGCTACCATAAAGTTGCTGGTAGTTGATCCCAGGGTTCTGGAAGAGGAGACAATGCTGTTAATTGTTGAGCCCTCTCAGTGGCCCTGCCCATCTTTAAATATTTAGAAGTATATGTGAGGCTGTGTTTATGTACATCATATGCAGACCATAAGAGGGATTTAGATTCTCCAGAATCTGACACCCTCTTCTGGAGTGTCTGAAGACAGCTACAGTGTACTTATATCTAACAAATAAATAAATAAATAAATAAACATTTTTTAAAAAGGATAAGAAAGAAAATAAGACCAGGCAGGCCTGCCATCCTTATCTCTGTCTGTCTGTCTGTCTGTCTGCCTGATCCCCTAGAACTGGAGATGGGCCACCATATAGTTGCTGGTAGTTGATCCCAGGTTCTCTGGAAGAGGAGACAATGCTGTTAATTGTTGAGCCCTTTCAGTGGCCCCACCGTTTTTTAATTTTTAGAAGTATATGTGATGCTGTGTTTATGTACATCATATTCAGACCATAAGAGGGATTTAGATTCTCTATAATCTGTCACCCTCTTCTGGAGTGTCTGAAGACGGCTACAGTGTACTTATATCTAATAAATACATAAATAAATGAATAAATAAATAAATAAACATTTTTTAAAACGAATAAGAAATAAAGAAAGACCAGGCAGGCCTGCCATCCTTATGTCTGTCTCTCTGTCTGTCTGTCGGTCTGATCCCCTGGAACTGGAGATGGGCCACCATAAGGTGCTGGTAGTTTATCCCAGGTTCTCTGAAAGAGGAGACAATGCTGTTAATTGTTGAGCCCTCCCAGTGGCCCCACACATCTTTAAATTTTTAGAAGTATATGTTAGGCTGTGTTTATGTACATCATATGCAGACCATAAGAGGGATTTAGATTCTCCAGAATCTGACACCCTCTTCTGGAGTGTCTGAAGACAGCTACAGTGTACTTATATCTAATAAATACATAAATAAATATATAAAAAAACATTTTTTTCAAAAAGATAAGAAAGAAAGAACGACCAGGCAGGCCTGCCATCCATATCTCTGTCTGTCTGTCTGTCTGTCTATCTGATCCCCGGGAACTGGAGATGGGCCACCATATAGTTGCTGGTAGTTGATCCAAGGTTCTCTGGAAGAGGAGACAATGCTGTTAATTGTTGAGCCCTTTCAGTGGACCCACACTTCTTTAAATATTTAGAAGTATATGTGAGGCTGTGTTTATGTACATCATATTCAGATTATAAGAGGATTTAGATTCTCCAGAATCTGACACCCTATACTGGAGTGTCTGAAGACAGCTAGAGTATACTTATAATAAATAAATAAATAAATAAATAAATAAATAAATAAATAAACATTTTTGAAAAAGGATAAGAAAGAATGTAAGACCAGGCAGGCCTGCCATCCTTATCTCTGTCTGTCTGTCTGTCTGTCTGATCCCCTGGAACTGGAGATGGGCCACCATATAGTTGCTGGTAGTTGATCCCAGGTACTCTGGAAGAGGAGATAATGCCGTTAATTGTTGAGCCCTTTCAGTGGCCCCACACTTCTTTAAATATTTAGAAGTATATGTGAGGCTGTGTTTATGTACATCATATTCAGATTATAAGAGGATTTAGATTCTCCAGAATCTGACACCCTCTACTGGAGTGACTGTAGACAGCTACAGTGTACTTATATATAATAAATACATAAGTAAATAAATAAATAAATAAATAAACATTTTTTAAAAAGGATAAGAAAGAAAGTAAGACCAGGCAGGCCTGCCATCCTTATCTCTGTCTGTCTGTCTGTCTGTCTGTCTGATCCCCTGGAACTGGAGATGGGCTACGATAAAGTTGCTGGTAGTTGATCCCAGGTTCTCTGGAAGAGGAGACAATGCTGTTAATTGTTGAGTCCTTTCAGTGGCCTTTTAATTTTTTAAGTATATGTGAGGCTGTGTTTATGTACATCATATTCAGACCATAAGAGGGATTTAGATTCTCCAGAATCTGACACCCTCTTCTGGAGTGTCTGAAGACAGCTACAGTGTACTTATAATAAATAAATAAATAAATAAATAAATAAATAAATAAATAAATAAATGAATAAATAAATATTTTATAAAAAGGATAAGAAAGAAAGTAAGACCAGGCAGGCCTGCCATCCTTTTCTCTGTCTGTCTGTCTGTCTGTCTGTCTGATCCCCTGGAACTGGAGATGGGCCACCATATAGTTGCTGGTAGTTGATCCCATGTTCTCTGGAAGAGGAGACAATGCTGTTAATTGTTGAGCCCTTTCAGTGGCCCCACCCATTTTTAATTTTTAGAAGTATATGTGATTTTGTTTTTATGTACATCATATTCAGACCATAAGAGGGATTTAGATTCTCTAGAATCTGTCACCCTCTTCTGGAGTGTCTGAAGACGGGTACAGTGTACTTATATCTAATAAATAAATAAATAAATAAATAAATAAATAAATAATCATTTTTTAAAACGAATAAGAAATAAAGAAAGACCAGGCAGGCCTGCCATCCTTATCTCTGTCTCTCTGTCTGTCTGTCGGTCTGATCCACTGGAACTGGAGATGGGCCACCATAAGGTGCTGGTAGTTTATCCCAGGTTCTCTGAAAGAGGAGACAATGGTGTTAATTGTTGAGCCCTCCCAGTGGCCCCACACATCTTTAAATTTTTAGAAGTATATGTGAGGCTGTGTTTATGTACATCATATGCAGACCATAAGAGGGATTTAGATTCTCCAGAATCTGACACCCTCTTCTGGAGTGTCTGAAGACAGCTACAGTGTACTTATATCTAATAAATACATAAATAAATATATAAATAAACATTTTTTTAAAAAGGATAAGAAAGAAAGAAAGACCAGGCAGGCCTGCCATCCTTATCACTGTCTGTATGTCTGTCTGTCTGTTCCCCTGGAACTGGAGATGGGC
>NW_028227278.1:5638971-5746221 GCF_978045245.1 Mus caroli
CAGAATCTGACACCCTCTTCTGGAGTGTCTGAAGACAACTACAGTGTACTTATATCTAATAAATAAATAAATAAATAAATAAATAAATAAATAAATAAATAAATAAATAAATATATAAACATTATTTTAAAAGGATAAGAAAGAAAGAAAAACCAGGCAGGCCTGCCCTCCTTATCTCTGTCTGTCTGTCTGATCCCCTGGAACTGGAGATGGGCCACCATATAGTTGATGTTAGTTGATCCCAGGTTCTCTGGAAGAAGAGACAATGCTGTTAATTGTTGAGTCCTTTCAGTGGCCCCACCCATCTTAAATTTTTAGAAGTGTATGTGAATCTGTGTTTATGTCCATCATATGCAGACCATAAGAGGGATTTATATTCTCCAGAATCTGACACCCTCTTCTGGAGTGTCTGAAGACAGCTACAGTGTACTTCTATCTAATAAATCCATAAATAAATAAATAAACATTTTTTAAAAAGGATAAGAAAGAAAGAAAAACCAGGGAGGCCTGCCAACCTTGTCTGTCTGTCTCTTTGTCTGCCTGATCCCCTGGAACTGGAGATGGGCCACCATATAATTGCTGGTAGTTGATCCCAGGTTCTCTGGTAGAGGAGACAATGCTGTTAATTGTTGAGCCCTTTCAGTGGACCCACACCTATTTAAATTTTTAGAAGTATATGTGAGGCTGTGTTTATGTACATCATATGCAGACCATAAAAGGGATTTAGATTCTCCAGAATCTGACACCCTCTTCAGGAGTGTATGAAGACAGCTACAGTGTACTTATATATAATAAATAAATAAATAAATAAATAAATAAATAAATAAATAAATAAATAAACATTTTTTTAAAAGTATAAGAAAGAAAGAAAGACCAGGCAGGCCTCCATCCTTATCTCTGTCTGTCTGTCTGTCTGTCTGATACCCTAGAACTGGAGATGGGCCACCATATAGTTGCTGGTAGTTTATCCAAGGTTCTCTGGAAGAGGAGACAATGCTGTTAATTGTTGAGCCCTTTCTGTGGCCCCACCCATCTTTAAATTTTTAGAAGTATATGTGAGGCTGTGTTTATGTACATCATATGCAGACCATAAGAGGGATTTAGATTCTCCAGAATCTGACACCCTCTTCTGGAGTGTCTGAACAGCTACAGTGTACTTATATCTAATAAATAAATAAATAAATAAATAAATAAATAAATAAATAAATAAACAAACATTTTTTTAAAAAAAGGATAAGAAAGAAAGAAAGACCAGGCAGGACTGCCATCCTTATCACTGTCTGTCTGTCTGTCTGTCTGATCCCCTGGAACTGGAGATGGGCCACAATATAGTTGCTGGTAGTTGATCCCAGGTCCTCTGGAAGAGGAGACAATGCTGTTGATTGTTGAGCCCTTTCAGTGGCCCCACCCATCTTTAAATTTTTAGAAGTATATGTGAGGCTGTGTTTATGTACATCATATGCAGACCATAAGAGGGATATAGATTCCCCAGAATCTGACACCCTCTTCTGGAGAGTCTGAAGACAGCTAGAGTGTACTTATATCTAATAAGTACATAAATAAATAAATAAATAAATAAATAAATAAATAAACATTTTTTAAAAGGATAAGAAAGAAAGAAAAATCAGGCAGACCTGCCATCCTTATCACTGTCTGTCTGTCTGTCTGTCTGATCCCCTGCAACTTGAGATGGGCCACCATATAGTTGCTGGTAGTTGATCCCACGTTCTCTGGAAGAGGAGACAATGGTGTTAATTGTTGAGCCCTTTCTGTGGGCCCACCCATCTTTAAATTTTTAGAAGTATATGTGAGGCTGTGTTTATGTACATCATATGCAGACCATAAGAGGGATTTAGATTCTCCAGAATATGACACCCTCTTCTAGAGTGTCTGAAGACAACTACAGTGTACTTATATCTAATAAATACATAAATAAATAAATAAACATTTTTTAAAAAGAATAAGAAAGAAAGAAAGACCAGGCAGGCCTGCCACCTTGTCTGTCTGTCTGTCTGTCTGACTGTCTATCTGTCAGATACCCTGGAACTGGAGATGGGCCACCATATAGTTGCTGGTAGTTGATCCCAGGTTCTCTAGAAGAGGAGACAATGCTGTTAGTTGTTGAGCCCTTTCAGTGGCCCCACCCATCTTTAAATTTTTAGAAGTATATGTGAGGCTGTGTTTATGTACATCATATGCAGACCATAAGAGGGATTTAGATTCTCCAGAAGATGACAACCTCTTCTAGAGTGTCTGAAGACAGCTACAGTGTGCTTATATCTAATAAATACATAAATAAATAAATAAATAAATAAATAAATAAATAAACATTTTTTTAAAAGTATAAGAAAGAAAGAAAGACCAGGCAGGCCTCCATCCTTATCTCTGTCAGTCTGTCTGTCTGTCTGTCTGATCCCTTGGAACTGGAGATGGGCCACCATATAGTTGCTGTTAGTTGATCCCAGGTTCTCTGGAAGAAGAGACAATGCTGTTAATTGTTGAGCCCTTTCAGTGGCTCCACCTATCTTTAAATTTTTGGAAGTATATGTTAGGCTGTGTTTATGTACATCATATGCAGACCATAAGAGGCATTTAGATTCTCCAGAATCTGACACCCTCTTCTGGAGTGTCTGAAGACAACTACAGTGTACTTATATCTAATAAATAAATAAATAAATAAATAAATAAATAAATAAATAAATAAATATATAAACATTATTTTAAAAGGATAAGAAAGAAAGAAAAACCAGGCAGGCCTGCCCTCCTTATCTCTGTCTGTCTGTCTGATCCCCTGGAACTGGAGATGGGCCACCATATAGTTGATGTTAGTTGATCCCAGGTTCTCTGGAAGAAGAGACAATGCTGTTAATTGTTGAGTCCTTTCAGTGGCCCCACCCATCTTAAATTTTTAGAAGTGTATGTGAATCTGTGTTTATGTCCATCATATGCAGACCATAAGAGGGATTTATATTCTCCAGAATCTGACACCCTCTTCTGGAGTGTCTGAAGACAGCTACAGTGTACTTCTATCTAATAAATCCATAAATAAATAAATAAACATTTTTTAAAAAGGATAAGAAAGAAAGAAAAACCAGGGAGGCCTGCCAACCTTGTCTGTCTGTCTCTTTGTCTGCCTGATCCCCTGGAACTGGAGATGGGCCACCATATAATTGCTGGTAGTTGATCCCAGGTTCTCTGGTAGAGGAGACAATGCTGTTAATTGTTGAGCCCTTTCAGTGGACCCACACCTATTTAAATTTTTAGAAGTATATGTGAGGCTGTGTTTATGTACATCATATGCAGACCATAAAAGGGATTTAGATTCTCCAGAATCTGACACCCTCTTCAGGAGTGTATGAAGACAGCTACAGTGTACTTATATATAATAAATAAATAAATAAATAAATAAATAAATAAACATTTTTTTAAAAGTATAAGAAAGAAAGAAAGACCAGGCAGGCCTCCATCCTTATCTCTGTCTGTCTGTCTGTCTGTCTGATACCCTAGAACTGGAGATGGGCCACCATATAGTTGCTGGTAGTTTATCCAAGGTTCTCTGGAAGAGGAGACAATGCTGTTAATTGTTGAGCCCTTTCTGTGGCCCCACCCATCTTTAAATTTTTAGAAGTATATGTGAGGCTGTGCTTATGTACATCATATGCAGACCATAAGAGGTATTTAGATTCTCCACAATCTGACACCCTCTTCTGGAGTGTCTGAAGATAGCTACAGTGTACTTATATCTAATAAATACATAAATAAATACATAAATAAATAAATAAATAAACAAACAAACATTTTTTAAAAAGTATAAGAAAGAAAGAAAGACCAGGCAGGGCTGCCATCCTTATCTTTGTCTGTCTGTCTGTCTCTCTGTTTGTCTGTCTGTCTGATCTCCTGGAACTGGAGATGGGCCACCATTTTGTTGCTGGTAGTTGATCCCAGGTCTTCTGAAGAGGAGACAATGCTGTTAATTGTTCAGCCCTTTCAGTGGCCCAACCCATCTTTATATTTCTAGAAGTAAATGTGATGCTGTGTTCATGTACATCATATTTACACCATTAAAGTGGGATTTATATTCCCCAGAATCTGACACCGTCTTTTGGAGTGTCTATGACGGATACAGTGTACTTATATCTAATAAATACATAAATAAAGAAATAAACATATTTTAAAAACGATAAGTAAGAAAGAAAGACCAGGCAGGCCTGCCATCCTTATCTCTGTCTGTCTGTCTGTCTGTCTGTCTGATCCTCTGGAACTGGAGATGGGCCACCATAGAGTTGCTTGTAGTTGATCCCAGGTTCTCTGGAAGAGGAGACAATGCTGTTAATTGTTGAGCCCTTTCAGTGGCCCCACCCATCTTTAAATTTTTAGAAGTATATGCGAGGCTGTGTTTATGTACCGAATATGCAGACCATAAGAGGGATTTAGATTCTCCAGAATCTGACACCCTCTTCTGGAGTGTCTGAAGATAGCTATAGTGTACTTATATCTAATAAAAAAATAAATAAATAAATAAATAAATACATAAATAAATAAATAAATAGATAAATAAATAAATAAATAAACATTTTTTAAAAAGGATAAGAAAGAAAGAAAGACCAGGCAGGGCTGCCATCCTTATCTTTGTCTGTCTGTCTGTCTCTCTGTTTGTCTGTCTGTCTGATCTCCTGGAACTGGAGATGGGCCACCATTTTGTTGCTGATAGTTGATCCCAGGTCTTCTGAAGAGGAGACAATGCTGTTAATTGTTCAGCCCTTTCAGTGGCCCCACCCATCTTTAAATTTCTAGAAGTAAATGTGATGCTGTGTTTATGTACATCATATTCAGACCCTTAAAGAGGGATTTATATTCTCCAGAATCTGACACCGTCTTTTGGAGTGTCTATGACGGATACAGTGTACTTATATCTAATAAATACATAAATAAAGAAAAAAACATTTTATAAAAAAGATAAGAAAGAAAGAAAGACCAGGCAGGCCTGCCATCCTTATCTCTGTCTGTCTGTCTGTCTGTCTGATCCTCTGGACCTGGAGATGGGCCACCATAGAGTTGCTTGTAGTTGATCCCATGTTCTCTGGAAGAGGAGACAATGCTGTTAATTGTTGAGCCCTTTCAGTGGCCCCACCCATCTTTAAATTTTTAGAAGTATATGCGAGGCTGTGTTTATGTACCGAATATGCAGACCATAAGAGGGATTTAGATTCTCCAGAATCTGACACCCTCTTCTGGAGTGTCTGAAGACAGCTACAGTGTACTTATATCTAATAAATTCATAAATAAACAAATGAACATTTTTAAAAAGGATAATAAAGAAAGAGATACCAGGCAAGCCTGCCATCCTTGTCTGTCTGTCTGTCTGTCTGATCCCCTGGAACTGGAGATGGGCCACCATATAATTGCTGGTAGTTGATCCCAGGTTCTCTGGAAGAGGAGTCAGTGCTGTTAATTGTTGAGCCCTTTCAGTGGCCCCACCCATCTTTAAATTTTTAGAAGTATATGTGAGGCTGTGTTCATGTACATCATATGCAGACCATAAGAGGGATATAGATTCTCCAGAATCTGACACCCTCTTCGGGAGTGTTTGAAGACAGCTACAGTGTACTTAAATCTAATAAATACATACTTAAATTAATAAACATTTTTTAAAAAGGATAAGAAAGAATGAAAGACCAGGTAGGCCTGCCATCCTTAACTCTATCTGTCTGTATGTCTGTCTGTCTGTCTGATCCCCTGGAACTAGAGATGGGCCACCATATAGTTGCTGGTAGTTGATCTCAGGTTATCTATAAGAGGAGACAATGCTGTTAATTGTTGATCCCTTTCATTGGCCCCACACATGTTTAAATTTTTAGAAGTATATGTGAGGCTGTGTTTATGTACATCATATGCAGACCATAAGAGGGATTTAGATTCTCCAGAATATGACACCCTCTTCTAGAGTGTCTGAAGACAGCTTCAGTGTACTTATATCTAATAAATACATAAATAAATAAATAAACATTTTTTTAAAAGTATAAGAAAGAAAGAAAGACCAGGCAGGCCTGCCACCATGTCTGTCTGTCTGTCTGTCTGTCTATCTGTCAGATACCCTGGAACTGGAGATGAGCCACCATATAGTTGATGGTAGTTGATTCCAGGTTCTCTGGAAGAGGAGACAATGCCTTTAATTGTTGAGCCCTTTCAGTGGCCCCACCCATCTTTAAATTTTTAGAAGTATATGTGAGGCTGTGTTCATGTACATCATATGCAGACCATAGGAGGGATATAGATTCTCCAGAATCTGACACCCTCTTCTGGAGTGCCTGAAGACAGCTACAGTGTACTTATATCTAATAAATAAATAAATAAATAAATGAATAAATAAATAATTAAATAAACATTTTTTAAAAAGGATAAGAAAGAAAGAAAAATCAGGCAGGCCTGCCATCCTTATCTCTGTCTGTCTGTCTGTCTGTCTTATCCCCTGGAACTTGAGATGGGCCACCATATAGTTGCTGGTAGTTGATCCCACGTTCTCTGGAAGAAGAGACAATGCTGTTAATTGTTGAGTCCTTTCAGTGTGCCCACCCATCTTTAAATTTTTTAGAAGTATATGTGAGGCTGTGTTTATGTACATCATATGCAGACCATAAGAGGGATTTAGATTCTCGAGAAGATGACACACTCTTCTAGAGTGTCTGAAGACAGCTACAGTGTACTTATATCTAATAAATTCATAAATAAACAAATAAACATTTTTCAAAAAGGATAATAAAGAAAGAGAGACCAGGCAATCCTCCCATCCTTGTCTGTCTGTCTGTCTGTCTGTTCCCCTGGAACTAGAGATGGGCCACCATATAATTGCTGGTAGTTGATCCCATGTTCTCTGGAAGAGGAGTCAGTGCTGTTAATTGTTGAGCCCTTTCAGTGGCCCCACCCATCTATAAATTTTTAGAAGTATATGTGTGTCTGTGTTCATGTACATCATATGCAGACCATAAGAGGGATATAGATTCTCCAGAATCTGACACCCTCTTCGGGAGTGTTTGAAGACAGCTACAGTGTACTTATATCTAATAAATACATACTTAAATTAATAAACATTTTTTAAAAAGGATAAGAAAGAATGAAAGACCAGGTAGGCCTGCCATCCTTAACTCTATCTGTCTGTATGTATGTCTGTCTGTCTGATCCCCTGGAACTGGAGATGGGCCACCATATAGTTGCTGGTAGTTGATCCCAGGTTCTCTGGTAGAGGAGACAATGCTGTTAATTGTTGAGCCCTTTCAGTGGCCCCACCCATCTTTAAATTTTTAGAAGTATATGTGAGGCTGTGTTCATGTACATCATATGCAGACCATAAGAGGGATATTGATTCTCCAGAATCTGACACCCTCTTCTGGAGAGTCTGAAGACAGCTACAGTGTACTTATATCTAATAAATAAATAAGTATATAAATAAATAAATAAATAAATAAATGAATAAATAAATAAATAAATAAATAAACATATTTTAAAGGATAAGAAAGAAAGAAAAATCAGGCAGGCCTGCCATCCTTATCTCTGTCAGTCTGTCTGTCTGTCTGATCCATTGGAACTGGAGATGGGCCACCATATAGTTGCTGGTAGTTGATCCCAGGTTTTCTGGAAGAAGAGACAATGCTGTTAATTGTTGAGCCCTTTCAGTGGCCCCACCCATCTTAAATTTTTAGAAGTGTATGTGAATCTGTGTTTATGTCCATCATATGCAGACCATAAGAGGGATTTATATTCTCCAGAATCTGACACCCTCTTCTGGAGTGTCTGAAGACAGCTACAGTGTACTTATATCTAATAAATACATAAATAAATAAATAAATATTTTTTAAAAAGGATAAGAAAGAAAGAAAAACCAGGGAGGACTGCCACCCTTGTCTGTCTGTCTCTTTGTCTGCCTGATCCCCTGGAACTGGAGATGGGCCACCATATAGTTGCTGGTAGTTTATCCAAGGTTCTCTGGAAGAGGAGACAATGCTGTTAATTGTTGATCCCTTTCTGTGGCCCCACCCATCTTTAAATTTTTAGAAGTATATGTGAGGCTGTGTTTATGTACATCATATGCAGACCATAAGAGGGATTTAGATTCTCCAGAATCTGACACCCTCTTTTGGAGTATCTGAAGATAGCTACAGTGTACTTATATCTAATAAATAAATAAATAAATAAATAAATAAATAAATAAATAAATAAATAAATAAATAAATAAACATTTTTTAAAAAGGATAAGAAAGAAAGAAAGACCAGGCAGGGCTGCCATCCTTATCTTTGTCTGTCTGTCTGTCTCTCTGTTTGTCTGTCTGTCTGATCTCCTGGAACTGGAGATGGGCCACCATTTTGTTGCTGGTAGTTGATCCCAGGACTTCTGAAGAGGAGACAATGCTGTTAATTGTTCAGCCCTTTCAGTGGCCCCACCCATCTTTAAATTTCTAGAAGTAAATGTGATGCTGTGTTTATGTACATCATATTCAGACCCTTAAAGAGGGATTTATATTCTCCAGAATCTGACACCGTCTTTTGGAGTGTCTATGACGGATACAGGGTACTTATATCCAATAAATACATAAATAAAGAAATAAACATTTTTTAAAAACGATAAGAAAGGAAGAAAGACCAGGCAGGCCTGCCATCCTTATCTCTGTCTGTCTGTCTGTCTGTCTGTCTGATCCTCTGGAACTGGAGATGGGCCACCATAGAGTTGCTTGTAGTTGATCCCAGGTTCTCTGGAAGAGGAGACAATGCTGTTAATTGTTGAGCCCTTTCAGTGGCCCCACCCATCTTTAAATTTTTAGAAGTATATGCGAGGCTGTGTTTATGTACCGAATATGCAGACCATAAGAGGGATTTAGATTCTCCAGAATCTGACACCCTCTTCTGGAGTGTCTGAAGACAGCTACAGTGTACCTATATCTAATAAATTCATAAATAAACAAATAAACATTTTTTAAAAAGGATAATAAAGAAAGAGAGACCAGGCAGGCCTGACATCCTTGTCTGTCTGTCTGTCTGTCTGATCCCCTGGAACTGGAGATGGGCCACCATATAATTGCTGGTAGTTGATCCCAGGTTCTCTGGAAGATGAGTCAGTGCTGTTAATTGTTGAGCCCTTTCAGTGGCCCCACCCATCTTTAAATTTTTAGAAGTATATGTGAGGCTGTGTTCATGTACATCATATGCAGACCATAACAGGGATATAGATTCTCCAGAATCTGACACCCTCTTCGGGAGTGTTTGAAGACAGCTACAGTGTACTTAAATCTAATAAATACATACTTAAATTAATAAACATTTTTTAAAAAGGATAAGAAAGAATGAAATACCAGGTAGGCCTGCCATTCTTAACTCTATCTGTCTGTATGTCTGTCTGTCTGTCTGATCCCCTGGAACTGGAGATGGGCCACCATATCGTTGCTGGTAGTTGATCCCAGGTTCTCTATAAGAGAAGACAATGCTGTTAATTGTTGATCCCTTTCATTGGCCCCACACATCTTTAAATTTTTAGAAGTAAATGTGAGGCTGTGTTTATGTACATCATATGCAGACAATAAGAGGGATATAGATTCTCCAGAATCTGACACCCTCTTCTGGAGTGTCTGAAGACAGCTACAGTGTACTTATATCTAATAAATACATAAATAAATAAATAAATAAATAAATAAATAAATAAACATTTTTTTAAAAGAGATAAGAAAGAAAGAAAAACCAGGCAGGCCTGCCATCCTTGTCTGTCTTTCTCTCTGTCTGTCTGTCTTGCCTAGCCCCTTGAGTAGCCTAGCCTAGTCCCTTGCCTTGACTAGCCCAGCCCCTTGCCTAGCCTAGCCTAGCCCAGCCCTGCCTATCCCTGTCTTTAACCAGGCTGGCCTCGATCTCAGAAACTGACTGCCTCTGCCTCCAGAGTGCTCTCATTAAGAGCTCGAGCCACCACTGACTGTTGGGTTTTCTAAGTCTTACATAGGTATGGTCTGTTTCTCAGCTGTGAAACCCTAATTAACACATGTAGTCTGTCCTAGGTCAGCCATAGCTACAGACTGAGGCCTTTTCTAAAACAAAACAAAAGAAAACAAAAAATAGAAATAATAAAATAAATTAATTAAGCAACCACATGATATCTTTTCTTTCTTTCAATGATACTCAGAGCTTGAAGCAGTTCACCCATGAGACCTCAGCTCCGGACATTGAGGCTCTTTCCCTAACAAGTATTATGGCTGAACCTGAGGGGTTCTACTGCTGATTTGGGTCCCCCACTTTAAAAAAATAGTTGTTTTCAAAGGCTGCAGGTTCTTAGCCCTGTTCCTTGTTACAGTTGAGTCACAGCCCTGAAAGTTCAGTGGTAGTTAAAGGCACTGAGAAGGGCTTCCTATAGATATCAAAGACCAAGTCTTTGTTTTTAAAAAGTTAATCTGGATTCCCCCACCCCCTGGCATCCTTAGAATGCCTAGAAAGGAAGGCAGGGACCTGGGCAGAAGGGTGCAAGGCTACTGGTGTTTGTAAGTGGTAACAGAAAGCTTTCTCTTGTTGGTACCCTACCCCAAGTTACACTGTCACTTCTTTTTCCTAGTTGTTGTTTTGTCGGTTTGTATTCTCAACATAGACCCTTTTCCTTCCTAACCTTGGCTGTCCTGAACCTTACTGTCCTTGAACTCAGTGATTTGCCTGTCTTGCTGGGATGAAACTGTGAGCTACCATCCAGAAGGAAGCACCCTGCTGAGGTTAGATTGGGGTCTCTTCCATTTTACTCTATGAACATGCATATGGCAGGCCTGATCTTTCTTTTTTACTTTTCCTTTTCTTTTTAAAGATTTATTTATTTATTATATTTAAGTATGCTGTAGCTATCTTCAGACAGTCCAGAAGAGGGTGTCAGATTCTGAAGAATCTAAATCATTCTTATTGTCTGCATATGATGTATATAAACACAACCTCACATAAACTCAAAAAAAAAAAAAAAGAAAGAAAGATGTGGCTACAGAGAGGGCTCAACAATTAAGAGCATTGTCTCCTCTTCCAGAGAACCTGGGCTCAATTACCAGTATTATATATGGTGGCCCATCTCCAGTTCCAGGGGATCTAATACTCTGTTCTGGAGTCTGTGGGCACAGCATACACATGCAAAACATTCTTACACAATCATTGAGAGAGGAGAGAGAGGGGTTGAGAGAGAGGGGAGGTAATCATACCTCCTGACGAGTTTGAAGACCTGAGCTTCATCACTCACACAAATAAATAAATGCAAAATATTTTTTTATAAATAAACTCTGCCATTGCCCTTTAAAAATTCCTAGAAAACAAGTTTTATAAGCAACAGTTATATTTACTATATCTAAAGGACAGTCATGAGCATATTCAATAAATAGAAAAAGGCCTGTTAGTCTTAGAAATGGAAAAGACAAACCAAGGAAGGTTTGCAATTACATAATGAGGCAGCTCAGCCCAGCTCTAAGGTTGGAAATAAGACTCGAGAATAGGATACACCTGAAGACAGCCAGCAATTGTTTTTTGTTTTGGAGGCTGAAAGGATACACCTGAAGACAGCCAATGCTGTGTGATGGTGATCTGGTATTTTTTTTTTTAATTTTTAAAAACTTTAACACTTTTTATAAAACTTTTATAAAAACTTTTTCTTTCTTTCCTTTCCTTTCTTTCCTCACCCTAGCCCCTACCCTAGCCCTGTCTTTCACCAGGGTGGCCTCGAACTCAGAAACTGACTGCCTCTGCCTACAAAGTGCTCTCATTAAGAGCTTGAGCCACCACTGAATGTAGGGTTTTCTAAGCCTTACCTTGCTCTTGGTGTCTGTTCTCAGCTGTGAAACCCTAATTAACACAAGTAGGCAGTCCAGGGTCAGCCAGAGCTACAGACTGAGGACTTCTCTAAAAACAAATAAAACAAAACAAAACAACAAATAGAAATAATAAAATACATAAATTAAGCAACCACAGCATAGCTTTTCTCTCTCTAGGTGGTACTCAGAAATTCCAGCAGTTGGCCTGTGACAACTCAGCTCAGTATATGTGAGGCTGTGTTTATGTACATCATATGCAGACCATAAGAGGGATTTACATTCTCCAGAATCTGACACCCTCCTCTGGAGTGTCTAAAGAAAGCTACAGTGTACTTATATCTAAGAAATACATAAATAAATAAATAAATAAATAAATAAATAAATAAATAAATAAATATTTTTTAAAAAGAATAAGAAAGAAAGAAAGACCAGGCAGGCCTGCCATCATTATCTCTGTCTGTCTGTCTGTCGGTCTGATCACTGGAACTGGAGATGGGCCACCTTGTAGGAGCTGGTAGTTGATCCCAGGTTCTCTGGAAGAGGAGACAATGCTGTTAATTGTTGAGCCCTTTCAGTGGCCCCACCCATTTTTAATTTTTAGAAGTATATGTGAGGCTGTGTTTATGTACATCATATTCAGAACATAAGAGGGATTTAGATTCTCCAGAATCTGACACCCTCTTCTGGAGTGTCTGAAGACGGCTACAGTGTACTTATATCTAATAAATAAATAAATAAATAAATAAATAAATAAATAAATAAATAAATAAATAACATTTTTTAAAAAGTATAAGAAATAAAGAAAAACCAGGCAGGCCTGCCATCCTTATCTCTGTCTGTCTGTCTGTCTGTCTGACCCACTGGAACGGGAGATGGGCCACCATAAGGTGCTGGTAGTTTATCCCAGGTTCTCTGAAAGAGGAGACAATGCTGTTAATTGTTGAGCCCTCTCATTGGCCCCACACATCTTTAAATTTTTAGAAGTATATGTGAGGCTGTGTTTATGTACATCATATGCAGACCATAAGTGGGATTTAGATTCTCCAGAATCTGACACCCTCTTCTGGAGTGTCTGAACAGCTACAGTGTACTTATATCTACTAAATACATAAATAAATAAATAAATAAATAAACATTTTTTTTAAAAGGAAAAGAAAAAAGAAAGACAAGGAAGGCCTGGCATCCATATCTCTGCCTGTCTGTCTGTCTGTCTATCTGATCCCCGGGAACTGGAGATGGGCCACCATATAGTGGCTGATAGTTGATCCAAGGTTCTCTGGAAGAGGAGACAATGCTCTTAATTGTTGAGCTCTTTCAGTTCCCCCACACTTCTTTAAATATTTAGAAGTATATGTGAGGCTGTGTTTATGTACATCACATTCAGATTATAAGGGATTTAGATACTCCAGAATCTGACACCCTCTACTGGAGTGTCTGAAGACAGTAACAGTGTACTTATATCTAATAAATACATAAATAAATAAAAATTTTTTAAAAAGGATAAGAAAGAAAGAAAGACCAGGCAGGCCTGCCATCCTTATCCTTGTCTGTCTTCTGTCTGTCTGATCCCCTGGGAGTGGAGATGGGCCACCATATAGTTGCAGGTAGTTGATCCCAGGTTCTCTGTAAGAGGAGACAATGCTGTTAATTGCTGAGCCCTTTCAGTGCCCCCCCACCTTTAAATTTTAAGAAGTAAATGTGAGGCTTTGTTTATGTACATCATATGCAGACCATAAGAGGGATTTAGATTCTCCAGAATCTGACACCTTCTTCTGGAGTGTCTGAAGATGGCTACAGTGTACTTATATCTAATAAACATATAAATAAATAAATAAATAAACATTTTTTGAAAAGGATAAGAAAGAAAGAAAGACCAGGCAAACCTGCCATCCTTATCTCTGTCAGTCTGTCTGTCTGTCAGTCTGTCTGATCCCTTGGAACTGGAGATGGGCCACCATAAAGTTGCTGTTAGTTGATCCCAGGTTCTCTGGAAGAGGAGACAATGCTGTTAATTGTTGAGCCCAATCAGTGGCCCTACCCATCTTTAAATATTTAGAAGTATATGTGAGGCTGTGTTTATGTACATCATATGCAGACCATAAGAGGGATTTAGATTCTCCAGAATCTGACACCCTCTTCTGGAGTGTTTGAAGACAGCTACAGTGTACTTATATCTCATAAATACATAAATACATAAATAAATAAATAAATAAACATTTTTTAAAAAGGATAAGAAAGAAAGTAAGACCAGGCAGGCCTGCCATCCTTATCTCTGTCTTTCTGTCTGTCTGTCTGTCTGATCCCCTGGAACTGGAGATGGGCCACCATATAGTTGCTGGTAGTTGATCCCAGGTACTCTGGAAGAGGAGACAATGCTGTTAATTGTTGAGCTTTTAGGGTGGCCCCACCCTTCTTTAAATTTTTAGAAGTATATGTGAGGCTGTGTTTATGTACATCATATGCAGACCATAAGAGGGAATTAGATTCTCCAGAATCTGACACCCTCTTCTGGAGTGTCTGAACAGCTACAGTGTACTTATATCTAATAAATAAATAAATAAATAAATAAATAAATAAATAAATAAATAAATAAATAAACAAATATTTTTTTAAAAAAAGGATAAGAAAGAAAGAAAGAGAAGGCAGGCCTGCCAACCTTTTCACTGTCTGTCTGTCTGTCTGTCTGTCTGATGCCCTGGAACTGGAGATGGACCACCATATAGTTGCTGGTAGTTGATCCCAGGTTCTCTATAAGAGGAGACAATGCTGTTAATTGTTGAGCCCTCTCAGTGGCCCCACACATCTTTTAATTTTTAGAAGTATATGTTAGGCTGTGTTTATGTACATCATATGAAGACCATAAGAGGGATTTAGATTCTCCAGAATCTGACACCTTCTTCTGGAGTGTCTGAAGACGGCTACAGTGTACTTATATCTAATAAACATATAAATAAATAAATAAACATTTTTTAAAAAGGATAAGAAAGAAAGAAAGACCAGGCAAACCTGCCATCCTTATCTCTGTCAGTCTGTCTGTCTGTCAGTCTGTCTGATCCCTTGGAACTAGAGATGGGCCACCATATAGTTGCTGTTAGTTGATCCCAGGTTCTCTGGAAGAGGAGACAATGCTGTTAATTGTTGAGCCCAATCAGTGGCCCTACCCATCTTTAAATATTTAGAAGTATATGTGAGGCTGTGTTTATGTACATCATATGCAGACCATAAGAGGGATTTAGATTCTCCAGAATCTGACACCCTCTTCTGGAGTGTCTGAAGACAGCTACAGTGTACTTATATCTCATAAATACATAAATACATAAATAAATAAATAAATAAATAAATAAATAAACATTTTTAAAAAAGGATAAGAAAGAAAGACCAGGCAGGCCTGCAATCCTTATCTCTGTCTTTCTGTCTGTCTGTCTGTCTGTCTGATCCCCTGGAACTGGAGATGGGCCACCATATAGTTGGTGGTAGTTGATCCCAGGTTCTCTGGAAGAGGAGACAATGCTCTTAATTGTTGAGCCCTTTCAGTGGCCCCACCCATTTTTAATTTTTAGAAGTATATGTGATGCTGTGTTTATGTACATCATATTCAGACCATAAGAGGGATTTAGATTCTCTAGAATTTGTCACCCTCTTCTGGAGTGTCTGAAGACGGCTACAGTGTACTTATATCTAATAAATAAATAAATAAATAAATAAATAAATAAATAAATAAATAAATAAATAAACTTTTTAAAAAAGAATAAGAAATAAAGAAAGACCAGGCAGGCCTGCCATCCTTATCTCTGTCTCTCTGTCTGTCTGTCTGTCTGATCCACTGGAACTGGAGATGGGCCACCATAAGGTGCTGGAGTTTATCCCAGGTTCTCTGAAAGAGGAGACAATGCTGTTAATTGTTGAGCCCTCTCAGTGGCCCCACACATCTTTAAATTTTTAGAAGTATATATGAGGCTGTGTTTATGTACATCATATGCAGACCATAAGAGGGATTTAGATTCTCCAGAATCTGACACCCTGTTCTGGAGTGTCTGAAGACAGCTACAGTGTACTTATATCTAATAAATACATAAATAAATATATAAATAAACATTTTTTTAAAAAGTATAAGAAAGAAAGAAAGACCAGGCAGGCCTGCCATCCTTATCACTGTCTGTATGTCTGTCTGTCTGATCCCCTGGAACTGGAGATGGGCCACCATATAGTTGCTGGTAGTTGATCCCAGGTACTCTGGAAGAGGAGACAATGCTGTTAATTGTTGAGCTTTTAGGGTGGCCCCACCCTTCTTTAAATTTTTAGAAGTATATGTGAGGCTGTGTTTATGTACATCATATGCAGACCATAAGAAGGATTTAGATTCTCCAGAATCTGACACCCTCTTCTGGAGTGTCTGAACAGCTACAGTGTACTTATATCTAATAAATAAATAAATAAATAAATAAACAAACATTTTTTTAAAAAAAGGATAAGAAAGAAAGAAAGACCAGGCAGGCCTGCCATCCTTTTCACTGTCTGTCTGTCTGTCTCTCTGTCTGTCAGATCCCCTGGAACTGGAGATGGACCACCATATAGTTGCTGGTAGTTGATCCCAGTTTCTCTATAAGAGGAGACAATGCTGTTAATTGTTGAGCCCTCTCAGTGGCCCCACACATCTTTTAATTTTTAGAAGTATATGTTAGGCTGTGTTTATGTACATCATATGAAGACCATAAGAGGGATTTAGATTCTCCAGAATCTGACACCCTCTTCTGGAGTGTCTGAACAGCTACAGTGTACTTATATCTAATAAATACATAAATAAATATTAAATAAATAATTAAATAAATATTTTTTTAAAAGGATAAGAAAGAAAGAAAGACCAGGCAGGCTTGCCATCCTTATCTCTGTCTGTCTGTCTGTCTGTCTTATCCCCTGGAACTGGAGATGGGCCACCTTGTAGGTGCTGGAGGTTGATCCCAGGTTCTCTGGAAGAGGATACAATGCTGTTAATTGTTGTGTCCTTTTAGTGGCCCCACCCATTTTTAATTTTTAGAAGTATATGTGAGGCTGTGTTTATGTACATCATATGCAGACCATAAGAGGGATTTAGATTCTCTAGAATCTGACACCCTCTTCTGGTGTGTCTGAAGACGACTACAGTGTACTTATATCTAATAAATACATAAATAAATAAATTAATAAATAAATAAACATTTTTTAAAAAGTATATGAATAAAGAAAGACCAGGCAGGCCTGCCATCCATATCTCTGTCTGTCTCTCTGTCTGTATATCTGATCCCTGGGAACTGGAGATGGGCCACGAATAGTTGCTGGTAGTTGATCCCAGGTTCTCCGGAAGAGGAGACAATGCTGTTAATTGTTGAGCCCTTTCAGTGGAGCCACCCATCTTTAAATATTTAGAAGTATATGTGAGGCTGTGTTTATGTACATCATATGCAGACCATAAGAGGTATTTAGAATCTCCAGAATCTGACACCCTCTTCTGGAGTGTCTGAAGACAGCTACAGTGTACTTATATCTAATAAATAAATAGATAAAAAAATAAATAAATAAATAAACATTTTTTAAAAAGGATAAGTAAGAAAGATAGACCAGGCAGGCCTGCCATCCATATCTCTGTCTGTCTGTCTGTCTGTCTATCTGATCCCCGGGAACTGGAGATGGGCCACCATATAGTTGCTGGTAGTTGATCCAAGGTTCTCTGGAAGAGGAGACAATGCTGTTAATTGTTGAGCCCTTTCAGTGGCCCCACACTTCTTTAAATATTTAGAAGTATATGTGAGGCTGTGTTTATGTACATCATATTCAGATTATAAGAGGATTTAGATTCTCCAGAATCTGACACCCTCTACTGGAGTGACTGAAGACAGCTACAGTGTACTTATATATAATAAATACATAAGTAAATAAATAAATAAGTAAACATTTTTTAAAAAGGATAAGAAAGAAAGTAAGACCAGGCAGGCCTGCCATCCTTATCTCTGTCTGTCTGTCTGTCTGTCTGATCCCCTGGAACTGGAGATGTGCTACCATATAGTTGCTCGTAGTTGAACCCAGGTTCTCTGGAAGAGGAGACAATGCTGTTAATTGTTGAGCCCTATCAGTTGCCCTACCCATCTTTAAATTTTTAGAAGTGTATGTGAGGCTGTGTTTATGTACATCATATGCAGACCAGAACAGGGATTTAGATTCATCAGAATCTGACACCCTCTTCTGGAGTGTCTGAAGACAGCTACAGTGTACTTATATCTAATAAATACATAAATAAATAAAAATTTTTTAAAAAGGATAAGAAAGAAAGAAAGACCAGGCAGGCCTGCCATCCTTATCCTTGTCTGTCTTCTGTCTGTCTAATCCCCTGGGAGTGGAGATGGGCCACCATATAGTTGCAGGTAGTTGATCCCAGGTTCTCTGTAAGAGGAGACAATGCTGTTAATTGCTGAGCCCTTTCAGTGCCCCCCCTTTAAATTTTAAGAAGTAAATGTGAGGCTGTGTTTATGTACATCATATGCAGACCATAAGAGGGATTTAGATTCTCCAGAATCTGACACCTTCTTCTGGAGTGTCTGAACAGCTACAGTGTACTTATATCTAATAAATAAATAAATAAATAAATAAATAAATAAATAAATAAATAAATAAACAAACATTTTTTTAAAAAAAGGATAAGAAAGAAAGAAAGACCAGGCAGGCCTGCCATCCTTTTCACTGTCTGTCTGTTTGTCTGTCTGTCTGATCCCCTGGAACTGGAGATGGACCACCATATAGTTGCTGGTAGTTGATCCCAGGTTCTCTATAAGAGGAGACAATGCTGTTAATTGTTGAGCCCTCTCAGTGGCCCCACACATCTTTTAATTTTTAGAAGTATATGTTAGGCTGTGTTTATGTACATCATATGAAGACCATAAGAGGGATTTAGATTCTCCAGAATCTGACACCTTTTCTGGAGTGTCTGAAGACGGCTACAGTGTACTTATATCTAATAAACATATAAATAAAAAATAAACATTTTTTAAAAAGGATAAGAAAGAAAGAAAGACCAGGAAAACCTGCCATCCTTATCTCTGTCAGTCTGTCTGTCTGTCAGTCTGTCTGATCCCTTGGAACTGGAGATGGGCCACCATATAGTTGCTGTTAGTTGATCCCAGGTTCTCTGGAAGAGGAGACAATGCTGTTAATTGTTGAGCCCTTTCAGTGGCCCCACCCTTCTTTAAATTTTTAGAAGTATATGTGAGGCTGTGTTTATGTACATCATATGCAGACCATAAGAAGGATTTAGATTCTCCAGAATCTGACACCCTCTTCTGGAGTGTCTGAAGACAGCTACAGTGTACTTATATCTAATAAATACATAAATAAATATATAAATAAACATTTTTTTAAAAAGTATAAGAAAGAAAGAAAGACCAGGCAGGCCTGCCATCCTTATCACTGTCTGTATGTCTGTCTGTCTGATCCCCTGGAACTGGAGATGGGCCACCATATAGTTGCTGGTAGTTGATCCCAGGTACTCTGGAAGAGGAGACAATGCTGTTAATTGTTGAGCTTTTAGGGTGGCCCCACCCTTCTTTAAATTTTTAGAAGTATATGTGAGGCTGTGTTTATGTACATCATATGCAGACCATAAGAAGGATTTAGATTCTCCAGAATCTGACACCCTCTTCTGGAGTGTCTGAACAGCTACAGTGTACTTATATCTAATAAATAAATAAATAAATAAATAAACAAACATTTTTTTAAAAAAAGGATAAGAAAGAAAGAAAGACCAGGCAGGCCTGCCATCCTTTTCACTGTCTGTCTGTCTGTCTCTCTGTCTGTCAGATCCCCTGGAACTGGAGATGGACCACCATATAGTTGCTGGTAGTTGATCCCAGTTTCTCTATAAGAGGAGACAATGCTGTTAATTGTTGAGCCCTCTCAGTGGCCCCACACATCTTTTAATTTTTAGAAGTATATGTTAGGCTGTGTTTATGTACATCATATGAAGACCATAAGAGGGATTTAGATTCTCCAGAATCTGACACCCTCTTCTGGAGTGTCTGAACAGCTACAGTGTACTTATATCTAATAAATACATAAATAAATATTAAATAAATAAATAAATAAATATTTTTTTAAAAGGATAAGAAAGAAAGAAAGACCAGGCAGGCCTGCCATCCTTATCTCTGTCTGTCTGTCTGTCTGTCTTATCCCCTGGAACTGGAGATGGGCCACCTTGTAGGTGCTGGAGGTTGATCCCAGGTTCTCTGGAAGAGGATACAATGCTGTTAATTGTTGTGTCCTTTTAGTGGCCCCACCCATTTTTAATTTTTAGAAGTATATGTGAGGCTGTGTTTATGTACATCATATGCAGACCATAAGAGGGATTTAGATTCTCTAGAATCTGACACCCTCTTCTGGTGTGTCTGAAGACGACTACAGTGTACTTATATCTAATAAATACATAAATAAATAAATTAATAAATAAATAAACATTTTTTAAAAAGTATATGAAATAAAGAAAGACCAGGCAGGCCTGCCATCCATATCTCTGTCTGTCTCTCTGTCTGTATATCTGATCCCTGGGAACTGGAGATGGGCCACGAATAGTTGCTGGTAGTTGATCCCAGGTTCTCCGGAAGAGGAGACAACGCTGTTAATTGTTGAGCCCTTTCAGTGGAGCCACCCATCTTAAAATATTTAGAAGTATATGTGAGGCTGTGTTTATGTACATCATATGCAGACCATAAGAGGTATTTAGAATCTCCAGAATCTGACACCCTCTTCTGGAGTGTCTGAAGACAGCTACAGTGTACTTATATCTAATAAATAAATAGATAAAAAAATAAATAAATAAATAAACATTTTTTAAAAAGGATAAGTAAGAAAGATAGACCAGGCAGGCCTGCCATCCATATCTCTGTCTGTCTGTCTGTCTGTCTATCTGATCCCCGGGAACTGGAGATGGGCCACCATATAGTTGCTGGTAGTTGATCCAAGGTTCTCTGGAAGAGGAGACAATGCTGTTAATTGTTGAGCCCTTTCAGTGGCCCCACACTTCTTTAAATATTTAGAAGTATATGTGAGGCTGTGTTTATGTACATCATATTCAGATTATAAGAGGATTTAGATTCTCCAGAATCTGACACCCTCTACTGGAGTGACTGAAGACAGCTACAGTGTACTTATATATAATAAATACATAAGTAAATAAATAAATAAATAAACATTTTTTAAAAAGGATAAGAAAGAAAGTAAGACCAGGCAGGCCTGCCATCCTTATCTCTGTCTGTCTGTCTGTCTGTCTGATCCCCTGGAACTGGAGATGTGCTACCATATAGTTGCTCATAGCTGACCCCAGGTACTCTGGAAGAGGAGACAATCTGTTAATTATTGAGCTTTTAGAGTGGCCCCACCCTTCTTTAAATTTTTAGAAGTATATGTGAGGCTGTGTTTATGTACATCATATGCCTACAATAAGTGGGATTTAGATTCTCCAGAACATGACACCCTCTTCTGGAGTGTCTGAAAAGCTACAGTGTACTTATATCTACTAAATACATACATAAATAAATAAATAAATAAATAAATAAATAAATAAATAAATAAATAAATAAATAATAAACATTTTTTAAAAAGGATAAGACAGAAAGAAAGACCAGGCAGGCCTGCCATCCATATCTCTGTCTGTCTGTCTGTCTGTCTATCTGATCCCCGGGAACTGGAGATGGGCCACGAATAGTTGCTGGTAGTTGATCCCAGGTTCTCTGGAAGAGGAGACAATGCTGTTAATTGTTGAGCCCTTTCAGTGGTGCCACCCATCTTTAAAGATTTAGAAGTATATGTGAGTATATATTTCTCCAGAATCTGACACCCTCTTCTGGAGAGTCTGAAGACAGCTACAGTGTACTTATATATAATAAATACATAAATAAATAAATAAATAAATAAATAAATAAATAAACATTTTTTAAAAAGGATAAGAAAGAAAGTAAGACCAGGCAGGCCTGCCATCCTTATCTCTGTCTGTCTGTCTGTCTGTCTGATCCCCTGGAACTGGAGATGGGCCACCATATAGTTGCTGGTAGTTGATTCAAGGTTCTCTGGAAGAGGAGACAATGCTGTTAATTGTTGAGCCCTTTCAGTGGCCCCACACTTCTTTAAATATTTAGAAGTATATGTGAGGCTGTGTTTATGTACATCATATTCAGATTATAAGAGGATTTAGATTCTCCAGAATCTGACACCCTCTACTGGAGTGACTGAAGACAGCTACAGTGTACTTATATATAATAAATACATAAATAAATAAATACATAAATAAATAAATAAATAAATAAATAAATAAATAAATAAACATTTTTTAAAAAGGATAAGAAAGAAAGTAAGCCGAGGCAGGCCTGCCATCGTTATCTCTGTCTGTCTGTTTGTCTGTCTGTCTGATCCCCTGGAACTGGAGTTGGGCTACAATAAAGTTGCTGGTAGTTGATCCTAGGTTCTCTGGAAGAGGAGACAATGCTGTTAATTGTTGAGCCATCTTTAAATATTTAGAAGTATATATGAGGCTGTGTTTATGTACATCATATGCAGACCATAAGAGGGATTTAGATTCTCCAGAATCTGACACCCTCTTCTGGAGTGTCTGAAGACAGCTACAGTGTACTTATATCTAATAAATAAATAGATAAATAAATAAATAAATAAATAAACATTTTTTTAAAAGGATAAGAAAGAAAGAAAGCCCAGGCAGGCCTGCCATCCATATCTCTGCCTGTCTGTCTGTCTGTCTATCTGATCCCCGGGAACTGGAGATGGGCCACCATATAGTTGCTGGTAGTTGATCCAAGGTTCTCTGGAAGAGGAGACAATGCTGTTAATTGTTGAGCTTTTACGGTGGCCCCACCCTTCTTTAAATATTTAGAAATATATGTGAGGCTGTGTTTATGTACATCATATTCAGATTATAAGAGGATTTAGATTCTCCAGAATCTGACACCCTCTACTGGAGTGTCTGAAGACAGCTACAGTATACTTATATATAATAAATACATAAATAAATAAATAAACATTTTTTTTTAAATATAAGAAAGAAAGTAAGACCAGGCAGGCCTGCCATCCTTATCTCTGTCTGTCTGTCTGTCTGATCCCCTGGAACTGGAGATGGGCCACCATATAGTTGCTGGTAGTTGATCCAAGGTTCTCTGAAAGAGGAGACAATGCTCTTAATTGTTGAGCCCTTTCAGTGCCCCCACACTTCTTTAAATATTTAGAAGTATATGTGAGGCTGTGTTTATGTACATCATATTCAGATTATAAGAGGATTTAGTTCCTCAAGAATCTGACACCCTCTACTGGAGTGTCTGAAGACAGCTACAGTGTACTTATATATAATAAATACATAAATAAATAAATAAATAAATAAATAAATAAACATTTTTAAAAAAATATTAGAAATATAGAAAGACCAGGCAGGCCTGCCATCCTTATATCTGTCTCTCTGTCTGTCTGTCTGTCTGTCTGATCCACTGGAACTGGAGATGGGCCACCATAAGGTGCTGGTAGTTTATCACATGTTCTCTGAAAGAGGAGACAATGCTGTTAATTGTTGAGCCCTCTCAGTGGCCCCACACATCTTTAAATTTTTAGAAGTATATGTGAGGCTGTGTTTATGTACATCATATGCAGACCATAAGAGGGATTTAGATTCTCCAGAATCTGACACCCTCTTCTGGAGTGTCTGAAGACAGCTACAGTGTACTTATATCTAATAAATACATAAATAAATATATAAATAAACATTTTTTTAAAAAGGATAAGAAAGAAAGAAAGACCAGGCAGGCCTGCCATCCTTATCACTGTCTGTATGTCTGTCTGTCTGATCCCCGGGAACTGGAGATGGGCCACCATATAGTTGCTGATAGTTGATCCCAGTTACTCTGGAAGAGGAGACATTGCTGTTAATTGTTGAGCTTTTAGAGTGGCCCCACCCTTCTTTAAATTTTTAGAAGTATATGTGAGGCTGTGTTTATGTACATCATATGCAGACCATAAGAGGGATTTAGATTCTCCAGAATATGACACCCTCTTCTGAAGTGTCTGAAGACAGCTACAGTGTACTTATATCTAATATATATATATATATATATATATATATATATATATATATATATATATATATATATATATATATAAATAAACATTTTTAAAATGTATAAGAAAGGAAGAAAAACCAGGCAGGCCTGCATCGTTGTCGGTCTGTCTGTATGTATGTCTGTCTGATCCCCTAGAACTGGAGAAGGGCCACAATATAGTTGCTCGTAGTTGATCCCAGGTCCTCTGGAAGAGGAGACAATGCTGTTAATTGTTGAGCCCTTTCAGTGGCCCCACCCATCTTTAAATTTTTACAAGTATATGTGAGGCTGTGTTTATGTACATCATATGCAGACCATAAGAGGGATATAGATTCTCCAGAATCTGACACCCTCTTCTGGAGAGTCTGAAGACAGCTACAGTGTACTTATATCTAATAAATACATAAATAAATAAATAAATAAATAAATAAATAAATAAATAAATTAATGAATAAATGAATAAATGAATAAATGAATAAATGAATAAATGAATAAATGAATAAATAAATAAATAAACATTTTTCAAAAGGATAAGAAAGAAAGAAAAATCAGGCAGGCCTGCCATCCTTATCTCTGTCTGCCTGTCTGTCTGTCTGATCCCCTGCAACTTGAGATGGGCCACCATATAGTTGCTGGTAGTTGATCCCACGTTCTCTGGAAGAGGAGACAATGGTGTTAATTGTTGGGCCATTTCAGTGGGCCCACCCATCTTTAAATATTTAGAAGTATATGTGAGGCTGTGTTTAGGTACTTCATATGCAGACCATAAGAGGGATTTAGATTCTCCAGAATCTGACACCCTCTTCTTGAGTGTCTGAAGACAACTACAGTGTACTTATATCTAATAAATACATAAATAAATAAATAAATAAATAAATAAATAAATAAATAAACATTATTTTAAAAGGATAAGAAAGAATGAAAAACCAGGCAGGCCTGCCCTCCTTATCTCTGTCTGTCTGTCTGTCTGTCTGATCCCCTGGAACTGGAGATGGGCCACCATATAGTTGCTTGTAGTTGATCCCAGGTTCTCTGGAAGAAGAGGCAATGCTGTTAATTGTTGAGCCCTTTCAGTGGCCCCACCCATCTTAAATTTTTAGAAGTGTATGTGAATCTGTGTTTATGTCCATCATATGCAGACCATAAGAGGGATTTATATTCTCCAGAATCTGACACCCTCTTCTGGAGTGTCTGAAGACAGCTACAGTGTACTTATATCTAATAAATACATAAATAAATAAACATTTTTTAAAAAGAATAAGAAAGAAAGAAAAATCAGGGAGGCCTGCCACCCTTGTCTGTCTGTCTCTTTGTCTGCCTGATCCCTTGGAACTGGAGATGGGCCACCATATAATTGCTGGTAGTTGATCCCAGGTTCTCTGGTAGAGGAGACAATGCTGTTAATTGTTGAGCCCTTTCAGTGGCCCCACATATCTTTAAATTTTTAGAAGTATATGTGAGGCTGTGTTTATGTACATCATATGCAGACCATAAGAGGGATTTACATTCTCCAGAATCTGACACCCTCTTCTGGAGTGTCTGAAGACAGCTACAGTGTACTTATAATAAATAAATAAATAAATAAATAAATAAATAAATAAATAAATAAACATTTTTTTTTAAGTATAAGAAAGAAAGAAAGACCAGGCAGGCCTCCATCCTTATCTTTGTCTGTCTGTCTGTCTGTCTGATACCCTGGAACTGGAGATGGGCCACCATAGTGTTGCTGGTAGTTGATCCCAGGTTCTCTGGAAGAGGAGACAATGCTGTTAATTGTTGAGCCCTTTCTGTGGCCCCACCCATCTTTAAATTTTTAGAAGTATATGTGAGGCTGTGTTTATGTACATCATATGCAGACCATAAGAGGGATTTAGATTCTCCAGAATCTGACACCCTCTTCTGGAGTGTCTGAAGATAGCTACAATGTACTTATATCTAATAAATACATGAATAAATAAATAAATAAATAAACAAACATTTTTTAAAAAGGATAAGAAAGAAAGAAAGACCAGGCAGGGCTGCCATCCTTATCTTTGTCTGTCTGTCTGTCTCTCTGTTTGTCTGTCTGTCTGATCTCCTGGAACTGGAGATGGGCCACCATTTTGTTGCTGGTAGTTGATTCCAGGTCTTCTGAAGAGGAGACAATACTGTTAATTGTTCAGCACTTTCAGTGGCCCCACCCATCTTTAAATTTCTAGAAGTAAATGTGATGCTGTGTTTATGTACATCATATTCAGACCATTAAAGAGGGATTTATATTCTCCAGAATCTGACACCGTCTTTTGGAGTGTCTATGACGGATACAGTGTACTTATATCTAATAAATACATAAATAAAGAAATAAACATTTTTTAAAATCGATAAGAAAGAAAGAAAGACCAGGCAGGCCTGCCATCCTTATCTCTGTCTGTCTGTCTGTCTGTCTGATCCTCTGGAACTGGAGATGGGCCACCATAGAGTTGCTTGTAGTTGATCCCAGGTTCTCTGGAAGAGGAGACAATGCTGTTAATTGTTGAGCCCTTTCAGTGGACCCAACCATTTTTAATATTTAGAAGTATATGTGATGCTGTGTTTATGTACATCATATTCAGACCATAAGAGGGATTTAGATTCTCCAGAATCTGACAACCTCTTCTGGAGTGTCTGAAGACAGCTACAGTGTACTTATATCTAATAAATTCATAAATAAACAAATAAACATTTTTTAAAAAAGATAATAAAGAAAGAGAGACCAGGCACGCCTGCCATCCTTGTCTGTCTGTCTGTCTGTCTGATCCCCTGGAACTGGAGATGGGCCACCATATAATTGCTGGTAGTTGATCCCATGTTCTCTGGAAGAGGAGTCAGTGCTGTTAATTGTTGAGCCCTTTCAGTGGCCCCACACATCTTTAAATTTTTAGAAGTATATGTGAGGCTGTGTTCATGTACATCATATGCAGACCATAAGAGGGATATAGATTCTCCAGAATCTGACACCCTCTTCGGGAGTGTTTGAAGACAGCTACAGTGTACTTAAATCTAATAAATACCTACTTAAATTAATAAACATTTTTTAAAAAGGATAAGAAAGAATGAAAGACCAGGTAGGCCTGCCATCCTTAACTCTATCTGTCTGTATGTCTGTCTGTCTGTCTGATCCCCTGGAACTGGAGATGGGCCACCATATAGTTGCTGGTAGTTGATCCCAGGTTCTCTATAAGAGGAGACAATGCTGTTAATTGTTGATCCCTTTCATTGGCCCCACACATCTTTAAATTTTTAGAAGTAAATGTGAGGCTGTGTTTATGTACATCATATGCAGACCATAAGTGGGATATAGATTCTCCAGAATCTGACACCCTCTTCTGGAGTGTCTGAAGACAGCTACAGTGTACTTATATCTAATAAATACATAAATAAATAAATAAATAAATAAATAAATAAACATTTTTTTAAAAGGGATAAGAAAGAAAGAAAAACCAGGCAGGCCTGCCATCCTTTTCTGTCTTTCTCTCTGTCTGTCTGTCTTGCCTAGCCCCTTGAGTAGCCTAGCCTAGTCCCTTACCTTGACTATCCCAGCCCCTTGCCTAGCCTAGCCTAGCCCAGCCCTGCCTTGCCTATCCCTGCCTATCCCTGCCTCTCCCTGTCTTTAACCAGGCTGGCCTCGAACTCAGAATTTGACTGCCTCTGCCTCCAGAGTGCTCTCATTAAGAGCTCGAGCCACCACTGACTGTTGGGTTTTCTAAATCTTACATAGGTATGGTCTGTTTCTCAGCTGTGAAACCCTAATTAACACATGTAGTCTGTCCTAGGTCAGCCATAGCTACAGACTGAGGCCTTTTCTAAAACAAAACAAAAGAAAACAAAAAATAGAAATAATAAAATAAATAAATTAAGCAACCACATGATATCTTTTCTTTCTTTCAATGATACTCAGAGCTTGAAGCAGTTCACCCATGAGACCTCAGCTCCGGACATTGAGGCTCTTTCCCTAACAAGTATTATGGCTGAACCTGAGGGCTTCTACTGCTGATTTGTGTCCCCCACTTTAAAAAAATAGTTGTTTTCAAAGGCTGCAGGTTCTTAGCCCTGTTCCTTGTTACAGTTGAGTCACAGCCCTGAAAGTTCAGTGGTAGTTAAAGGCACTGAGAAGGGCTTCCTATAGACATCAAAGACCAAGTCTTTGTTTTTAAAAAGTTAATCTGGATTCCCCCACCCCCTGGCATCCTTAGAATTCCTAGAAAGGAAGGCAGGGACCTGGGCAGAAGGGTGCAAGGCTACTGGTGTTTGTAAGTGGTAACAGAAAGCTTTCTCTTGTTGGTACCCTACCCCAAGTTACACTGTCACTTCTTTTTCCTAGTTGTTGTTTTGTCGGTTTGTATTCTCAACATAGACCCTTTTCCTTCCTAACCTTGGCTGTCCTGAACCTTACTGTCCTTGAACTCAGTGATTTGCCTGTCTTGCTGGGATGAAACTGTGAGCTACCATCCAGAAGGAAGCACCCTGCTGAGGTTAGATTGGGGTCTCTTCCATTTTACTCTATGAACATGCATATGGCAGGCCTGATCTTTCTTTTTTACTTTTCCTTTTCTTTTTAAAGATTTATTTATTTATTATATTTAAGTATGCTGTAGCTATCTTCAGACAGTCCAGAAGAGGGTGTCAGATTCTGAAGAATCTAAATCATTCTTATTGTCTGCATATGATGTATATAAACACAGCCTCACATATACTCAAAAAAAAAGAAAAAAAAGAAAAAAGATGTGGCTACAGAGAGGGCTCAACAATTAAGAGCATTGTCTCCTCTTCCAGAGAACCTGGGCTCAATTACCAGTATTATATATGGTGGCCCATCTCCAGTTCCAGGGGATCTAATACTCTGTTCTGGAGTCTGTGGGCACAGCATACACATGCAAAACATTCTTACACAATCATTGAGAGAGGAGAGAGAGGGGTTGAGAGAGAGGGGAGGTAATCATACCTCCTGACGAGTTTGAAGACCTGAGCTTCATCACTCACACAAATAAATAAATGCAAAATATTTTTTTATAAATAAACTCTGCCATTGCCCTTTAAAAATTCCTAGAAAACAAGTTTTATAAGCAAGAGTTATATTTACTATATCTAAAGGACAGTCATGAGCATACTCAATAAATAGAAAAAGGCCTGTTAGTCTTAGAAATGGAAAAGACAAACCAAGGAAGGTTTGCAATTACATAATGAGGCAGCTCAGCCCAGCTCTAAGGTTGGAAATAAGACTCGAGAATAGGATACACCTGAAGACAGCCAGCCATTGTTTTTTGTTTTGGAGGCTGAAAGGATACACCTGAAGACAGCCAATGCTGTGTGATGGTGATCTGGTATTTTTTTTTTAATTTTTAAAAACTTTAACACTTTTTATAAAACATTTATAAAAACTTTTTATTATGAACTTCTTTCTTTCTTTCTTTCTTTTCTTTCTTTCTTTCTTTTCTTTTCTTTCTTTTCATTCTTTCTTTCCTCACCCTAGCCCCTACCCTAGCCCTGTATTTCACCAGGTTGGCCTCGAACTCAGAAACTGACTGCCTCTGCCTACAGAGTGCTCTCATTAAGAGCTTGAGCCACCACTGAATGTAGGGTTTTCTAAGCCTTACCTTGCTCTTGGTGTCTGTTCTCAGCTGTGAAACCCTAATTAACACAAGTAGGCAGTCCTGGGTCAGCCAGAGTACAGACTGAGGACTTCTCTAAAAACAAATAAAACAAAACAAAACAACAAATAGAAATAATAAAATACATAAATGAAGCAACCACAGAATAGCTTTTCTCTATCTAGGTGGTACTCAGAAATTACAGCAGTTGGCCTGTGACACCTCAGCTCAGTATATGAGAGGCTGTGTTTATGTACATCATATGCAGACCATAAGAGGGATTTACATTCTCCAGAATCTGACACCCTCCTCTGGAGTGTCTAAAGAAAGCTACAGTGTACTTATATCTAAGAAATAAATAAATAAATAAATAAATAAATAAATAAATAAATAAATAAATAAATATTTTTTTAAAAAGGATAAGAAAGAAAGAAAGACCAGGCAGGCCTGCCATCCTTATCTCTGTCTGTCTGTCTGTCTGATCCCGTGGAACTGGAGATGGGCCACCTTGTAGGTGCTGGTAGTTGATCCCACCTTCTCTGGAAGAGGAGACAATGCTGTTAATTGTTGAGCCCTTTCAGTGGCCCCACCCATTTTTAATTTTTAGAAGTATATGTGAGGCTGTGTTTATGTACATCATATTCAAACGATAAGAGGGATTTAGATTCTCCAGAATCTGACACCCTCTTCTGGAGTGTCTGAAGACGGCTACAGTGTTCTTATATCTAATAAATAAATAAATAAATAAATAAACATTTTTTAAAAAGTATAAGAAATAAAGAAAGACCAGGCAGGCCTGCCATCCTTATCTCTGTCTCTCTGTCTGTCTGTCTGTCTGATCCCGTGGAACTGGAGATGGGCCACCTTGTAGGTGCTGGTAGTTGATCCCACCTTCTCTGGAAGAGGAGACAATGCTGTTAATTGTTGAGCCCTCTCAGTGGCCCCACACATTTTTAATTTTTAGAAGTATATGTGAGGCTGTGTTTATGTACATCATATGCAGACCATAAGAGGGATTTAGATTCTCCAGAATCTGACACCCTCTTCTGGAGTGTCTGAAGACAGCTACAGTGTACTTATATCTAATAAATACATAAATAAATATATAAATAAACATTTTTTTAAAAAGGATAAGAAAGAAAGAAAGACCAGGCAGGCCTGCCATCCTTATCACTGTCTGTATGTCTGTCTGTCTGATCCCCTGGAACTGGAGATGGGCCACCATATAATTGCTGGTAGTTGATCCCAGGTACTCTGGAAGAGGAGACATTGCTGTTAATTGTGGAGCTTTTAGAGTGGCCCCACCCTTCTTTAAATTTTTAGAAGTATATGTGAGGCTGTGTTTATGTACATCATATGCAGACCATAAGAGGGATTTAGATTCTCCAGAATATGACACCCTCTTCTGAAGTGTCTGAAGACAGCTACAGTGTACTTATATCTAATATATATATATATATATATATATATATATATATATATATATATATATAAATAAACATTTTTAAAATGTATAAGAAAGAAAGAAAAACCAGGCAGGCCTGCAATCGTTTTCGGTCTGTCTGTATGTATGTCTGTCTGATCCCCTGGAACTGGAGATGGGCCACAATATAGTTGCTGGTAGTTGATCCCAGGTCCTCTGGAAGAGGAGACAATGCTGTTAATTGTTGAGCCCTTTCAGTGGCCCCACCCATCTTTAAATTTTTACAAGTATATGTGAGGCTGTGTTTATGTACATCATATGCAGACCATAAGAGGGATATAGATTCTCCAGAATCTGACACCCTCTTCTGGAGAGTCTTAAGACAGCTACAGTGTACTTATATCTAATAAATAAATAAATAAATAAATAAATAAATAAATAAATGAATGAATAAATGAATAAATGAATAAATAAATAAATAAACATTTTTAAAAAAAATAAGAAAGAAAGAAAAATCAGGCAGGCCTGCCATCCTTATCTCTGTCTGCCTGTCTGTCTGTCTGATCCCCTGCAACTTGAGATGGGCCACCATATAGTTGCTTGTAGTTGATCCCATGTTCTCTGGAAGAGGAGACAATGGTGTTAATTGTTGGGCCATTTCAGTGGGCCCACCCATCTTTAAATATTTAGAAGTATATGTGAGGCTGTGTTTATGTACATCATATGCAGACCATAAGAGGGATTTAGATTCTCCAGAATCTGACACCCTCTTCTTGAGTGTCTGAAGACAACTACAGTGTACTTATATCTAATAAATACATAAATAAATAAATAAATAAATAAATAAATAAATAAATAAATAAATAAACATTATTTTAAAAGGATAAGAAAGAATGAAAAACCAGGCAGGCCTGCCCTCCTTATCTCTGTCTGTCTGTCTGTCTGATCCCCTGGAACTGGAGATGGGCCACCATATAGTTGCTGGTAGTTGATCCCAGGTTCTCTATAAGAGGAGACAATGCTGTTAATTGTTGATCCCTTTCATTGGCCCCACACATCTTTAAATTTTTAGAAGTAAATGTGAGGCTGTGTTTATGTACATCATATGCAGACCATAAGAGGGATATAGATTCTCCAGAATCTGACACCCTCTTCTGGAGTGTCTGAAGACAGCTACAGTGTACTTATATCTAATAAATACATAAATAAATAAATAAATAAATAAATAAACATTTTTTTAAAAGGGATAAGAAAGAAAGAAAAACCAGGCAGGCCTGCCATCCTTGTCTGTCTTTCTCTCTGTCTGTCTGTCTTGCCTAGCCCCTTGAGTAGCCTAGCCTAGTCCCTTGCCTTGACTATCCCAGCCCCTTGCCTAGCCTAGCCTAGCCCAGCCCTGCCTTGCCTATCCCTGCCTATCCCTGTCTTTAACCAGGCTGGCCTCGAACTCAGAATTTGACTGCCTCTGCCTCCAGAGTGCTCTCATTAAGAGCTCGAGCCACCACTGACTGTTGGGTTTTCTAAATCTTACATAGGTATGGTCTGTTTCTCAGCTGTGAAACCCTAATTAACACATGTAGTCTGTCCTAGGTCAGCCATAGCTACAGACTGAGGCCTTTTCTAAAACAAAACAAAAGAAAACAAAAAATAGAAATAATAAAATAAATAAATTAAGCAACCACATGATATCTTTTCTTTCTTTCAATGATACTCAGAGCTTGAAGCAGTTCACCCATGAGACCTCAGCTCCGGACATTGAGGCTCTTTCCCTAACAAGTATTATGGCTGAACCTGAGGGCTTCTACTGCTGATTTGTGTCCCCCACTTTAAAAAAATAGTTGTTTTCAAAGGCTGCAGGTTCTTAGCCCTGTTCCTTGTTACAGTTGAGTCACAGCCCTGAAAGTTCAGTGGTAGTTAAAGGCACTGAGAAGGGCTTCCTATAGATATCAAAGACCAAGTCTTTGTTTTTAAAAAGTTAATCTGGATTCCCCCACCCCCTGGCATCCTTAGAATGCCTAGAAAGGAAGGCAGGGACCTGGGCAGAAGGGTGCAAGGCTACTGGTGTTTGTAAGTGGTAACAGAAAGCTTTCTCTTGTTGGTACCCTACCCCAAGTTACACTGTCACTTCTTTTTCCTAGTTGTTGTTTTGTCGGTTTGTATTCTCAACATAGACCCTTTTCCTTCCTAACCTTGGCTGTCCTGAACCTTACTGTCCTTGAACTCAGTGATTTGCCTGTCTTGCTGGGATGAAACTGTGAGCTACCATCCAGAAGGAAGCACCCTGCTGAGGTTAGATTGGGGTCTCTTCCATTTTACTCTATGAACATGCATATGGCAGGCCTGATCTTTCTTTTTTACTTTTCCTTTTCTTTTTAAAGATTTATTTATTTATTATATTTAAGTATGCTGTAGCTATCTTCAGACAGTCCAGAAGAGGGTGTCAGATTCTGAAGAATCTAAATCATTCTTATTGTCTGCATATGATGTATATAAACACAGCCTCACATATACTCAAAAAAAAAGAAAAAAAAGAAAAAAGATGTGGCTACAGAGAGGGCTCAACAATTAAGAGCATTGTCTCCTCTTCCAGAGAACCTGGGCTCAATTACCAGTATTATATATGGTGGCCCATCTCCAGTTCCAGGGGATCTAATACTCTGTTCTGGAGTCTGTGGGCACAGCATACACATGCAAAACATTCTTACACAATCATTGAGAGAGGAGAGAGAGGGGTTGAGAGAGAGGGGAGGTAATCATACCTCCTGACGAGTTTGAAGACCTGAGCTTCATCACTCACACAAATAAATAAATGCAAAATATTTTTTTTATAAATAAACTCTGCCATTGCCCTTTAAAAATTCCTAGAAAACAAGTTTTATAAGCAAGAGTTATATTTACTATATCTAAAGGACAGTCATGAGCATATTCAATAAATAGAAAAAGGCCTGTTAGTCTTAGAAATGGAAAAGACAAACCAAGGAAGGTTTGCAATTACATAATGAGGCAGCTCAGCCCAGCTCTAAGGTTGGAAATAAGACTCGAGAATAGGATACACCTGAAGACAGCCAGCCATTGTTTTTTGTTTTGGAGGCTGAAAGGATACACCTGAAGACAGCCAATGCTGTGTGATGGTGATCTGGTATTTTTTTTTTAATTTTTAAAAACTTTAACACTTTTTATAAAACTTTTATAAAAACTTTTTATTATAAACTTCTTTCTTTATTTCTCTTTCTTTCTCTTTCTTTCTTTCTTTCCTCACCCTAGCCCCTACCCTAGCCCTGTATTTCACCAGGTTGGCCTCGAACTCAGAAACTGACTGCCTCTGCCTACAGAGTGCTCTCATTAAGAGCTTGAGCCACCACTGAATGTAGGGTTTTCTAAGCCTTACCTTGCTCTTGGTGTCTGTTCTCAGCTGTGAAACCCTAATTAACACAAGTAGGCAGTCCTGGGTCAGCCAGAGTACAGACTGAGGACTTCTCTAAAAACAAATAAAACAAAACAAAACAACAAATAGAAATAATAAAATACATAAATGAAGCAACCACAGAATAGCTTTTCTCTATCTAGGTGGTACTCAGAAATTCCAGCAGTTGGCCTGTGACACCTCAGCTCAGTATATGAGAGGCTGTGTTTATGTATATCATATGCAGACCATAAGAGGGATTTACATTCTCCAGAATCTGACACCCTCCTCTGGAGTGTCTAAAGAAAGCTACAGTGTACGTATATCTAAGAAATAAATAAATAAATAAATAAATAAATAAATAAATAAATAAATAAATAAATATTTTTTAAAAAGGATAAGAAAGAAAGAAAGACCAGGCAGGCCTGCCATCCTTATCTCTGTCTGTCTGTCTGTCTGATCCCGTGGAACTGGAGATGGGCCACCTTGTAGGTGCTGGTAGTTGATCCCACCTTCTCTGGAAGAGGAGACAATGCTGTTAATTGTTGAGCCTTTTCAGTGGCCCCACCCATTTTTAATTTTTAGAAGTATATGTGAGGCTGTGTTTATGTACATCATATGCAGACCATAAGAGGGATTTAGATTCTCCAGAATCTGACACCCTCTTCTGGAGTGTCTGAAGACAGCTACAGTGTATTTATATCTAATAAATAAATAGATAAATAAATAAATAAATAAATAAATAAACATTTTTTAAAAAGTATAAGAAAGAAAGAAAGACCAGGCAGGCCTGCCATCCATATCTCTGTCTGTCTGTCTGTCTGTCTGTCTGTCTGTCTATCTGATCCCCGGGAACTGGAGATGGGCCACCATATAGTGCTGGTAGTTGATCCAAGGTTCTCTGGAAGAGGAGACAATTCGGTTAATTGTTGAGCCCTTTCAGTGGCCCCACACTTCTTTAAATATTTAGAAGTTTATGTGAGGCTGTGTTTATGTACATCATATTCAGATTATAAGAGGATTTAGATTCTCCAGAATCTGACACCCTCTACTGGAGTGACTGAAGACAGCTACAGTGTACTTATATATATTAAATAAATAAATAAATAAATAAATAAATAAATAAATAAATAAATAAATAAACATTTTTTAAAAAGGATAAGAAAGAAAGAAAGACCAGGCAGGCCTGCCATCCTTATCACTGTCTGTATGTCTGTCTGTCTGATCCCCTGGAACTGGAGATGGGCCACCATATAGTTGCTGGTAGTTGATCCCAGGTACTCTGGAAGAGGAGACAATGCTGTTAATTGTTGAGCCCTTTCAGTGGCGCCACCCATCTTTAAATATTTAGAGGTATATGTGAGGCTGTGTTTATGTACATCATATGCAGACCATAAGAGGGATTTAGATTCTCCAGAATCTGACACCCTCTTCTGGAGTGTCTGAAGACAGCTACAGTGTACTTATATCTAATAAATAAATAGATAAATAAATAAATAAATAAATAAACATTTTTTAAAAAGTATAAGAAAGAAAGAAAGAAAGACCAGGCAGGCCTGCCATCCATATCTCTGTCTGTCTGTCTGTCTGTCTATCTGATCCCCGGGAACGGGAGAAGGGCCACCATATAGTGCTGGTAGTTGATCCAAGGTTCTCTGGAAGAGGAGACAATTCGGTTAATTGTTGAGCCCTTTCAGTGGCCCCACACTTCTTTAAATATTTAGAAGTTTATGTGAGGCTGTGTTTATGTACATCATATTCAGATTATAAGAGGATTTAGATTCTCCAGAATCTGACACCCTCTACTGGATGACTGAAGACAGATACAGTGTACTTATATATAATAAATAAATACATAAATAAATAAATAAATAAATAAACATTTTTTAAAAAGGATAAGAAAGAAAGTAAGACCAGGCTGGCCTGCCATCCTTATCTCTGTCTGTCTGTCTGTCTGTCTGATCCCCTGGATCTGGAGTTGGGCTACCATAAAGTTGCTGGTAGTTGATCCCAGGTTCTCTGGAAGAGGAGACAATGCTGTTAATTGTTGAGCCCTATCAGTGGCCCTACCCATCTTTAAATATTTAGAAGTATATGTGAGGCTGTGTTTATGTACATCATATGCAGACCATAAGAGAGATTTAGATTCTCCAGAATCTGACACCCTCTTCTGGAGTGTCTGAAGACAGCTACAGTGTACTTGTATCTAATAAATACATAAATAAATAAATAAATAAATAAACATTTTTTAAAAAGTATAAGAAATAAAGAAAGACCAGGCAGGCCTGCCATCCTTATCTCTGTCTCTCTGTCTGTCTGTCTGTCTGATCCACTGGAACTGGAGATGGGCCACCATAAGGTGCTGGTAGTTTATCCCAGGATCTCTGAAAGAGGAGACAATGCTGTTAATTGTTGAGCCCTCTCAGTGGCCCGACACATCTTTAAATTTTTAGAAGTATATGTGAGGCTGTGTTTATGTACATCATATGCAGACCATAAGAGGGATTTAGATTTTCCAGAATCTGACACCCTCTTCTGGAGTGTCTGAAGACAGCTACAGTGTACTTATATCTAATAAATACATAAATAAATATATAAATAAACATTTTATTAAAAAGGATAAGAAAGAAAGAAAGACCAGGCAGGCCTGCCATCCTTATCACTGTCTGTATGTCTGTCTGTCTGATCCCCTGGAACTGGAGATGGGCCACCATATGGTTGCTGGTAGTTGATCCCAGGTACTCTGGAAGAGGAGACAATGCTGTTAAATGTTGAGCCCTTTCAGTGGCGCCACCCATCTTTAAATAATTAGAGGTATATGTGAGGCTGTGTTTATGTACATCATATGCAGACCATAAGAGGGATTTAGATTCTCCAGAATCTGACACCCTCTTCTGGAGTGTCTGAAGACAGCTACAGTGTACTTATATCTAATAAATAAATAGATAAATAAATAAATAAATAAATAAATAAATAAACATTTTTTAAAAAGTATAAGAAAGAAAGAAAGACCAGGCAGGCCTGCCATCCATATCTCTGTCTGTCTGTCTGTCTGTCTATCTGATCCCCGGGAACTGGAGATGGGCCACCATATAGTGCTGGTAGTTGATCCAGGGTTCTCTGGAAGAGGAGACAATTCGGTTAATCGTTGAGCCCTTTCAGTGGCCCCACACTTCTTTAAATATTTAGAAGTTTATGTGAGGCTGTGTTTATGTACATCATATTCAGATTATAAGAGGATTTAGATTCTCCAGAATCTGACACCCTCTACTGGAGTGACTGAAGACAGCTACAGTGTACTTATATATAATAAATAAATAAATAAATAAATAAATAAATAAATAAATAAACATTTTTTAAAAAGGATAAGAAAGAAAGTAAGACCAGGCAGGCCTGCCATTCTTATCTCTGTCTGTCTGTCTGTCTGTCTGATCCCCTGGAACTGGAGTTGGGCTACCATAAAGTTGCTGGTAGTTGATCCCAGGTTCTCTGGAAGAGGAGACAATGCTGTTAATTGTTGAGCCCTATCAGTGGCCCTACCCATCTTTAAATATTTAGAAGTATATGTGAGGCTGTGTTTATGTACATCATATGCAGGCCATAAGAGGGATTTAGATTCTCCAGAATCTGACACCCTCTTCTGGAGTGTCTGAAGACAGCTACAGTGTAGTTATATCTAATAAATACATAAATAAATATATAAATAAACATTTTTTTAAAAAGTATAAGAAAGAAAGAAAGACCAGGCAGGCCTGCCATCCTCATCACTGTCTGTATGTCTGTCTGTCTGATCCCCTGGAACTGGAGATGGGCCACCATATAGTTGCTGGTAGTTGATCCCAGGTACTCTGGAAGAGGAGACAATGCTGTTAATTGTTGAGCCCTTTCAGTGGCGCCACCCATCTTTAAATATTTAGAGGTATATATGAGGCTGTGTTTATGTACATCATATGCAGACCATAAGAGGGATTTAGATTCTCCAGAATCTGACACCCTCTTTTGGAGTGTCTGAAGACAGCTACAGTGTACTTATATCTAATAAATAAATAGATAAATAAATAAATAAATAAACATTTTTTAAAAAGTATAAGAAAGAAAGAAAGACCAGGCAGTCCTGCCATCCATATCTCTGTCTGTCTGTCTGTCTGTCTATCTGATCCCCGGGAACTGGAGATGGGCCACCATATAGTGCTGGTAGTTGATCCAAGGTTCTCTGGAAGAGGAGACAATTCGGTTAATTGTTGAGCCCTTTTAGTGGCCCCACACTTCTTTAAATATTTAGAAGTTTATGTGAGGCTGTGTTTATGTACATCATATTCAGATTATAAGAGAATTTAAATTCTCCAGAATCTGACACCCTCTACTGGAGAGACTGAAGACAGCTACGGTGTACTTATATATAATAAATAAATAAATAAATAAATAAATAAATAAATAAATAAACATTTTTTAAAAAGGATAAAAAAGAATTTAAGACCAGGCAGGCCTGCCATCCTTATCTCTGTCTGTCTGTCTGTCTGTCTGATCCCCTGGAACTGGAGTTGGGCTACCATAAAGTTGCTGGTAGTTGATCCCAGGTTCTCTGGAAGAGGAGACAATGCTGTTAATTGTTGAGCCCTATAAGTGGCCCTACCGATCTTTAAATATTTAGAAGTATATGTGAGGCTGTGTTTATGTACATCATATGCAGACCATAAGAGGGATTTAGATTCTCCAGAATCTGACACCCTCTTCTGGAGTGTCTGAAGACAGCTACAGTGTACTTATATCTAATAAATACATAAATAAATAAACATTTTTTAAAAAGGATAATAAAGAAAGAATGACCAGGCAGGCCTGCCATCCTTATCGCTGTCTGTCTGTCTGTCTGTATGATCCCCTGGAACTGGAGATGGGCCACGATATAGTTGCTCGTAGTTGATCCCAGGTTCTCTGAAAGAGGAGACAATGCTGTTAATTGTTTAGCCCTTTCAGTGGCCCCACCCATTTTTAATTTTTACAAGTATATGTGAGGCTGTGTTTATGTACATCATATTCAGACCATAAGAGGGATTTAGATTCTCCAGAATCTGACACCATCTTCTGGAGTGTCTGAAGACGGCTATAGTGTACTTATATCTAATAAATACATAAATAAATAAATAAATAAATAAATAAATAAATAAATAAACATTTTTAAAAAGTATAAGAAATACAGAAAGACCAGGCAGGCCTGCCATCCATATCTCTGTCTCTCTGTCTGTCTGTCTGTCTGATCCCCTGGAACTGGAGATGGGCCAACATAAGGTGCTGGTAGTTTATCCCAGGTTCTCTGAAAGAGGAGACAATGCTGTTAATTGTTGAGCCCTCTCAGTGGCCCCACCCATCTTTAAATTTTTAGAAGTATATGCAAGGCTGTGTTTATGTACCGAATATGCAGACCATAAGAGGGATTTAGATTCTCCAGAATCTGACACCCTCTTCTGGAGTGTCTGAAGACAGCTACAGTGTACATATATCTAATAAATACATAAATAAATATATAAATTAACATTTTTTAAAAAAGGATAATAAAGAAAGAAAGACCAGGCAGGCCTGCCATCCTTATCACTGTCTGTATGTCTGTCTGTCTGATCCCCTGGAACTGGAGTTGGGCTACCATAAAGTTGCTGGTAGTTGATCCCAGGTTCTCTGGAAGAGGAGACAATGCTGTTAATTGTTGAGCCCTATAAGTGGCCCTACCGATCTTTAAATATTTAGAAGTATATGTGAGGCTGTGTTTATGTACATCATATGCAGACCATAAGAGGGATTTAGATTCTCCAGAATCTGACACCCTCTTCTGGAGTGTGTGAAGACAGCTACAGTGTACATATATCTGAAAAAAGTAGAAAATTAAAAATTCACACTGAAGGACCCCGAATATGGCAAGACAACCTGAAAAAGGTGGAAAATGAGAATAATCACAGTGTAGGACCCAGATTATGCCCAGAAACCCTGAAAACGTGGAAAATTAAAAATACATGCTGTAGGACCCAGAATATGCCAAGAAACCCTGAAAAATGTTGAAAATTACAAACTCACACTGTAGGAACCCAAATATGGTGAGAAACCCTCCAAAAGGTGGAAAATGAGAAAATCACACTGCAGCACCCAGAATATGCCGAGAAAATGTGAAAAACGTGAAAATTAAAAATTCACACTAACGGACCCAGAATATGGCGAGAAACAATTAATAAAAAAGTACAAAATTAAAAACTCACACTGAAGGAGCCCAAACATGGCGAGAAAACCTGAAAATGGTGGAAAATGAGAAAATCACACTGTAGGACCCAGAATTACGAAAAAAATTGAAAAAATGTGGAAAATGAGAAAATCACATGCAGGGCCCAGAATATTTCGAGAAACACTGAAAAACGTGAAAATTAAAAATTCACACTGTTGGACACAGAATATGGCGAGAAACCATGAAAAAAGTGGATAATTAAAATTCACACTGCAGGACACAGAATATGCCAAGAAACCCTGAAAACGTGGAAAATTAAAAATTAACACTGAAGGACCTGGAATATGGCAAGAAAACCTGAAAAACGTGGAAATGAGAAAAATCACAGTGTAGGACCCAGAATATGAAGAAAAAAACCTGTAAAACGTGAAAAATTAAAAATTCACACTGAAGAACCCAGAATATTGCGAGAAAATCTGAAAAACGTGGAAAATGAAAAATACACACTGTAGGACCCAGAACATGGCAAGAAACCCTGAAAGAGTAGAAAATTAAAAACTCACACTGAAGGACCCCAAATATGGCAAGAAACCCTGAAAAAAGTAGAAAATTACAAACTGACACTGAAGAACCCCAATTATGGCGAGAAAACCTGAAAAAGGTGGAAAATGAGAAAATCACACTGTAGGACCCAGAATTACGAAAAAACTTGAAAATATCGAAAATGAGAAAATCACACTGTAGGACCCAGAATATGCCAAGAAACCCTGAAAACGTGAAAAATTAAAAATACAACGTTTAGGACCCAGAATACGGCGAGAAACCCTGAAAAAAGTAGAAAATTACAAACTCACACTGAAGGACCCGAAAAATGGTCTGAAAGGTTGAAAAAGGTGGAAAATGAGAAAATCACACTGTAGGACCCAGTATTACGAAAAAAATTGAAAAACGTGGAAAATGAGAAAATCATACTGCAGGACCCAGAATATGCTGAGAAACCCTGAAAATCATGAAAATTAAAAATTCACACTGTCAGACACATAATATGGCGAGAAACCATGAAAGAAGTGGAAAATTAAAAATTCACACTGTATTACCCAGAATATGGCGAGACATACTGAAAAACGTGGAAAATTAAAAATTCACACTGAAGGACCCGGGATATGGCCAGGAAACCTGAAAAACGAGGAAAATTCAAAACTCACATGGTAGGAACCAGAATAAGGCAAGAAAACCTGAAAAACCTGGAAATGAGAAAAATCAAACTGTAGGACCCAGATTATGACAAAAAAAAAACCTGAAAAAATTACAAAATTAAAAATTCACACTGAAAGACCCCGAATATGGTGAGAAAACCTGAAAAGGTGGAAAATGAGAATAATCACACTGTAGGACACAGAATGGCAAAAAAAAAAAAAAAAAAAAAAAAAAACTTGAAAAATGTCGAAAACGAGAAAATCACACTGTAGGACCCAGAATATGACGAAAAAACCTGGAAAAAGTGGAAAATTAAAAATGCACGCTGTAGGACCCAAAATATGCCGAGAAACCCTGAAAAACGTGAAAATTAAAAATTCACACTGAAGGACCTGGAATACAGTAAGGTAACCTGAAAAACGTGGAAATGAGAAAATCACAATTTAGGACCCAGAATATGACGAAAAAAACTGAAACACGTGGAAAATGAAAAATACACGCTGTAGGACACAGAATATGTCGAGAAACCCTGAAAAATTAGAAAATTAAAAATTCACACTGAAGGACTTGGAATATGGCGATAAAACCTGAAAAACGAGGAAAATTAAAAAATCACACTGAAGGACCCCAAATATAGTGAGAAAATCTGAAAAAGCTGGAAAATGAGAATAATCACACTGTAGGACCCAGAATTGTGAAAAAACTTGAAAAACGTCGAAAATGAGAAAATCACACTGTAGGACACAGAATATGCCTAGAAAACCTGAAAAACGTGAAATTAAACAATTCACACTCTCAGACACAGAATATGGCGAGAAACCATGAAAAATGTGGACAATTAAAAATTCACACTGTATTTAACAAAATATGGGGAGAAATACTGAAAAACGTGGATAATAAAAATTCACACTGAAGGACCTGGAATATGGCAAGAAAAACTGAAAAAGGTGGAAATGAGAAAATCACACTGTAGGACGCAGAATATGACCAAAAAACCTGAAAAACTTAGAATATTAAAAATTCCCACTGAAGGATCCAGAATATGGCGAGAAATCCTGAAAAATGAGGAAAATTAAAAATCACATTGAAGAACCCCGAATAAGGCGAGAAAACCTGAAAAAGGTGGAAAATGAGAAAATCACACTGTAGGACCCAGAATTACGAAAAAAATTGAAAAACGTGGAAAATGAGAAAATCACACTGTAGGACCCAGAATATGCAGAGAAACCCTGAAAAATGTGAAAATTAAAAATTCACACTTTCGGACACTGTATATGGCGAGAACCATGAAAGAAGTGGAAAATTAAAAATTCACACTGTATTACCCAGAATATAGAAGAAATACTGAAAAACGTGGAAAATTAAAAATTCACACTGTAGGAACCCTCATATGGCGATAAAACCTGAAAAACGAGGAAAATTCAAAACTCACACTGTAGGACCCAGAATATGGCGAGAAACCCTGAAAGAGTAGAAAATCAAAAATTCACACTGAAGGACCCCAAATATGGCGAGAAAACCTGAAAAATGAGGAAAATGAGAAAATCACATTGTAAGACCCAGAATATGACGAAAAAACCTGAAAAATGTGGAAAATTAAAAATTCACACTGAAGGACCCCAAATATGTCGAAAAAACCTGATAAAGGTGGAAAATGAGAATAATCACACTGTGGGACCCAGAATTGCCAAAAAACTTGAAAAACCTCAAAAATGAGAAAATCACACTGCAGGACACAGAATATGCCGAGAAACCCTGAAAACGTGGAAAATTAAAAATTAACACTGAAGGACCTGGAATATGGCAAGAAAACCTGAAAAACGTGGAAATGAAAAAAATCACAGTGTAGGACCCAGAATATGAAGAAAAAACCTGTAAAACGTGAAAAATTAAAAATTCACACTGAAGAACCCAGAATATTGCGAGAAAATCTGAAAAACGTGGAAAATGAAAAATACACACTGTAGGACCCAGAATATGGCAAGAAACCCTGAAAGAGTAGAAAATTAAAAACTCACACTGAAGGACCCCAAATATGGCAAGAAACCCTGAAAAAAGTAGAAAATTACAAACTGACACTGAAGAACCCCAATTATGGCAAGAAAACCTGAAAAAGGTGGAAAATGAGAAAATCACACTGTAGGACCCAGAATTACGAAAAAACTTGAAAATATCGAAAATGAGAATATCACACTGTAGGACCCAGAATATGCCAAGAAACCCTGAAAACGTGAAAAATTAAAAATACAACGTTAGGACCCAGAATACGGCGAGAAACCCCGAAAAAAGTAGAAAATTACAAACTCACACTGAAGGACCTGAAAAATTGCCTGAAAGGTTGAAAAAGGTGGAAAATGAGAAAATCACACTGTAGGACCCAGAATAAGACGAAAAACATGAAAAACATGGAAAATAAAAAATACACGCTGTAGGACACACAATATGTAGAGAAACCCTGAAAAATTATAAAATTAAAAACTCACACTGAAGGACCCCAAATATGGCGAGAGAACCTGAAAAAAAATTAGAAAATTAAAAATTCACACTGAAGGACTCAGAATATGGCAATAAAACCTGAAAAACGAGAAAATTAAAAAATCACACTGAAGGACCGCGAATATGGCGAGAAAAACTGAAAAGGTGGAAAATGAGAATAATCACACTGTAGGACCCAGAATTGCGAAAAAACTTGAAAACATCGAAATTGAGAAAAACACACTGTAGGACCCAGAATATGCCAAGAAACCTTGAAAAACGTGAAAATTAAAAACTCACGCTTTCGGACCCAAAATATGGCGAGAAAACCTCAAAAGTTTAGAAAATTAAAAATTCACACTGAAGGACCCCGAATATGGCGAGAAAAACTGAAAAAGGTGGAAAATGAGATTAATCACATTGTAGAACACAGAATGGCAAAAAAAAACTTGAAAAATGTCGAAAATGAGAAAATCACACTGTAGGACCCAGAATATGGCGAGAAACCCTGAAAAAGGTGGAAAATGCGAAAATCTCTCTGTAGGACCCAGAATTGCGAAAAATTGAAAAATGTAATAAATGAGAAAATCACACTGTAGGACCCTGAATATGATGAAAAAACCTGAAAAACGTGGAAAATTAAAAATTTACACTGTATTACCCAAAATATGGCGAGAAATACTGAAAAACGTGGAAAATTAAAATTCACACTGAATGACCCTGGAATATGGCAAGAAAACCTGAAAAACGGGGAAATGAGTACTTCACACTGTAGGATCCAGAATATGACGAAAACACATGAAAAAATAGAAAATTAAAAATTCACACTGAAAGACCGGGAATATGGAGAGATAACCTGAAAAACTCGGAAAATTAAAAACTCACACTGAAGGACCCAGATTATGGTGAGAAAACCTCAAAAAATTAGAAAATTAAAAATTCACACTGAAGGACCCCGAATATGGCGAGAAAAACTGAAAAAGTTTGAAAATGAGAATAATCACACTGTAGCACCCAGAATTGCGAAAAACTTGAGAAGCATCGAAAATGAGAAAATCCCACTGCTGGACCCATAATATGCGGAGAACCCTGAAAAACGTGAAAATTAAAAATTCCCACTGTTGAACACAGAATATGACAAGAAACCATGAAAAAGTGGAAATTAAAAAATTGACACTATATTACCCAGAATATGGCAAGAAACCTGAAAAACGTGGAAATGAGAAAATTACACTGTAGGACCAAGAATATGACCAAAAACCTGAAAAACGTGCAATATTAAAATTCACACTTAAGGACCCGGAATATGGTGAGAAAACCTAAAAATTTAGAAAATTAAAAAGTCACACTGAAGGACCCCAAATATGGCGAGAAAACCTGAAGAACGAGGAAAATTAAAAAGTCACACTGAAGGAACCAGAATATGGCGTGAAAACCTGAAAAAATTAGAAAATTAAAAATTCACACTGAAGGCCCCCGAATTTGGTGAGAAAATCTGAAAAAGGTGGAAATGTAAAAATTCACACTGTATTACCCAGAATATGGCAAGAAATACTGAAAAACCTGAAAAATTAAAATTCAAAATGAAGGTCCTGGAATATTGCAAGAAAACCTGAAAAACGTGGAAATGAGAAAATCACACTGTAGGACCCAGAATATGATGAAAAAAACTGAAAAATGTGGAAAATAAAAAATTCACACTGAAGGACCCTTAATATGGCGAGAAAACCTAAAAAAGTGGAAAATAAGAATAATCACACTGTAGACCCAGAATTGCGAAAAAACTTGAAAAACGTGGAAAATGAGAAAAATCACACTGTAGGACCCAGAATATGCTGAGAAACCCAGAAACGTGGAAAATTAAAAATATGCACTGTAGGACCCAGAATATGGCAAGAAACCCTGAAAAGAGTAGAAAATTACAAACTCACACTGAAGGACGCTAAATATGGCCAGAAAACCTGAAAAAGGTGGAAAATGAGAAAATCACACTGCAGGACCAGAATATGCCGAGAAACGCTGAAAAAAGTGAAAATTAAAAATGCACACTGTCAGACACAGAATATGGTGAGAACCATGAAAAAAAGTGGAAAATTAAAAATACACGCTGTAGGACCCAGAATATGTCGAGAAACACTGAAAAATTAGAAAAGTAAAAAATCAAACTGCAGGACCCCAATAATGTCGAGAAAACCTGAAAAAGTAGGAAAATGAGAAAATCACACTGTAGGACCCAGAATTACGAAAAAACTTGAAAAACGTGGAAAATGAGAAAATAACACTGCAGAACCCAGAATATGCGGAGAAACCCTGAAAAACGTGAAAATTAAAAATTCCCACTGTTGGACACAGAATATGACAAGAAACCATGAAAAAGTGGAAAATAAAAAATTCACACTATATTACCCAGAATATGGCAAGAAAACCTGAAAAACGTGGAAGTGAGAAAATCACACTGTAGGACCAAGAATATGACCAAAAAAACCTGAAAAACGTGCAATATTAAAAATTCACACTTAAGGACCCGGAATATGGCGAGAAAAACTAAAAAATTAGAAAATTAAAAAGTCACACTGAAGGACCCCAAATATGGCGAGAAAACCTGAAGAACGAGGAAAATTAAAAAGTCACACTGAAGGAACCAGAATATGGCGTGAAACCTGAAAAAAGTAGAAAATTAAAAATTCACACTGAAGGCCCCCGAATTGGTGAGAAAATCTGAAAAAGGTGGAAATGTAAAAATTCACACTGTATTACCCAGAATATGGCAAGAAATACTGAAAAGCCTGAAAAATTAAAAATTCAAAATGAAGGTCCTGGAATATTGCAAGAAAACCTGAAAAAATGTGGAAATGAGAAAATCACACTGTAGGACCCAGAATATGATGAAAAAAACTGAAAAATGTGGAAAATAAAAAATTCACACTGAAGGACCCTTAATATGGCGAGAAAACCTAAAAAAGTGGAAAATAAGAATAATCACACTGTAGGACCCAGAATTGCGAAAAAACTTGAAAAACGTGGAAAATGAGAAAAATCACACTGTAGGACCCAGAATATGCTGAGAAACCCAGAAACGTGGAAAATTAAAAATATGCACTGTAGCACCCAGAATATGGCAAGAAACCCTGAAAAAAGTAGAAAATTACAAACTCACAATGAAGGACGCCAAATATGGCCAGAAAACCTGAAAAAGGAGGAAAATGAGAAAATCACACTGCAGGACCCAGAATATGCCGAGAAACGCTAAAAGAGTGAAAATTAAAAATGCACACTGTCGGACACAGAATATGGTGAGAACCATGAAAAAAGTGGAAAATTAAAAATACACGCTGTAGGACCCAGAATATGTCGAGAAACACTGAAAAATTAGAAAAGTAAAAAATCAAACTGAAGGACCCCAAATATGTCGAGAAAACCTGAAAAAGTTTGAAAATGAGAAAATCACACTGTAGGACCCAGAATTACGAAAAAACTTGAAAAACGTGGAAAATGAGAAAATCACACTGCAGAACCAGAATATGCCAAGAAACCCTGAAAAACGTGAAAATTAAAAAGTCACACTCTCAGACACAGAATATGGCAAGATACCATGAAAAAAGTAGAAAATTAAAAATTCACACTGTATTACCCAGAATATGGCGAAAAATACTGAAAAACCTGAAGAATTAAAAATTCACACTGAAGGACCTGAATACCTGAAAACCTGAAAAAAGTGGAAATAGAAATTCACACTGTAGGGCCCAGAATATGACCAAAAACCTGAAACCGTGGAATATTAAAAATTCACACTGAAGGACCCGAAATATGGCGAGAAAACCTGAAAAACGAGGAAAATTAAAAACTGACACTGTAGGATCCAGAATATAGCGAGAAAACATGAAAAAGATGGAAAATGAGAATATTCACACTGTAGGACCCAAATTGCGAAAAAACTTGAAAAACTGGAAAATAAAAAAATCACACTGTAGGACCATAATATGCCTACAAACCTGAAAACGTGGAAAATTGTTAATACACGCTGTAGGAAACAGAATATATCGAGAAACCCTGAAAAAAGTAGAAAATTAAGAACTCACACTGGAGGATCCCAAATATGGCGAGAAAATCTGAAAAGAGTAGAAAATAAAAAATTCACATTGAAGGACACCAAATATGGCGAGAAAACTTGAAAAAAGGTGGAAAATGAGAATATTCACATGTAGGACCCAGAATTATGAAAAAACTTTAAAAACATGGAAAATTAGAAAATCACACTGTAGGACCCAGAATATGCCGACAACCCTGAAAACGTGGAAAATTATTAATACACGCTGTAGGACCCAGAACATGGCAAGAAACCCTGAAAAAAATAGAAAAATAAAGACTCACACTGAAGGACCCCAAATATGGTGAGTAAAACTGAAAAAGGTGGAAAATGAAAAAATAACACTGTATCACCCAGAATTACGAAAAAACTTGAAAAACGTGGAAAATGGGAAAATAACACTGCAGGACCCAGAATATGCTGAGAAACCCTAAAAAACTTGAAAATTAAAAATTCACACTGTCCGTCACCGAATATGGCTAGAAACCATGAAAAAAGTGGTAAATTAAAAATTCACACTGTATTACCTAGAATATGGCGAGAAATACTGAAAAACATGGAAAAATAAAAATTCACACTGAAGGATCTGGAATATGGAAAGAAAACCTGAAAATCGTGGAAATGAGAAAATCACACTGTAGGACCCAGAATATGACGAAAAAAACCTGAAAAACGTGGAAAATTAAAAATTCACACTGAAGGACACGGAATATGGCGAGAAAACCTGAAAAACGTGGAAAATTAAAAATTCACACTGTAGGAACCAGAATATGGCTAGAAAACTTGAAATGTGGAAAATTAAAAATCCACTCTGTAGGACACAGAATATGTCGAGAAACCCTGAAAAATTAGAAAATTAAAACCGCTCACTGAAGGACCCCAAATATGGCAAGAAAACCTGAAAAAAGTAGAAAATTAAAAATTCACACTAAAGGACCCGGAATATGGCAATAAAACCTGAAAAACGAGGCAAATTGAAAACTCACACTGAAGGACCCAGAATATGGCAGAAAACCTGAAAAAAGTAGAAAATTAAAAATTCACACTGAAGGACCCTGAATATGGAGAGAAAACTTGAAAAAGGTGGAAAATGAGAATACTCACACTGTAGGACCCAGAATTACTGAAAAAAATTGAAAAACGGGGAAAATGAGAAAATCACACTGCAGGACCTAGAATATGCCTAGAAACCCTGAAAAATGTTAAAATTAATAATTCACTCTGTCGGACACAGAATATGGCGAGAAACCATGAAAAAAGTGGAAAATTAAAAACTCATACTGTAGGACCTGGAATATGGTGATAAAACCTGAAAAAATTGGAAAATTAAAAACTTCCACGGAAGAACCTAGAATATGGCAAGAACCCTGAAAAAGGTGAAAAATGAAAAAATCACACTGTAGGACCAAGAATTTCTTAAAAACTTGAAAAATGGGGGAAAATAAAAAATCACACTGTAGGACCCAGAATATGCTGAGAAACCCGGACAACTTGGGAAATTTAAAATCCACGCTTAAGGACACAGAATATGGTGAGAAACCCTGAAAAATGTACAAAATTAAAAACTCACACTGAAGGACCCGGATTATGGCGAAAAAACCCGAAAAAGGTGAAAAATGAGAAAATCACACTGTAGGAATCAGAATTTCGAAAAAACTTGAAAAACGTGGAAAATGAGAAAATTACACTGTAGGACCCAGAATATGCCATGAAACCCGGAAAAATGTGGAAAAATTAAAATTCACACTGAATGACCCAGAATATGGCGAGAAATCCTTAGAAACATGGAAAATTAAATATTCACACTGTAGGACCCAGAATATGGCGAGAAACACTAAAAAACTTGCAAAATGAAAAATACACGCTGTAGGACCCAGATTATGGCGAGAAACCCTGAAAAAAGTAGATATTAAAAACTCACACTAAAGGACCTGAAATATGGTGACAAAACCTGAAAAACATGGAAAATTAAATATTCACACTGTTGGACCCAGAATATGACCAAAAAAAATTAAAAACGTGGAAAATTAAAAATTCACACTGTAGTACAAAAAGTCAGGGGAGAAACCATGAAAAAAGGGGAAAATTAAAAAATTTACACTGTGGGACCCAGAATAAGTCAAGAAACACTGAAAATCGTGGAAAATTAAAAATTCACACTGAAGGACTATGGAATATGTGGAGAAATCTGAAAATCATGGAAAATTAACAACTCACACTCATGGATCTGGAATATGGTGAGAAATCTGAAAAATGTGGAAAATTAACAACTCACTGAGAAAGACCTGGAATATGGCCAGAAATCCTGAAAAACATGGAAAATTAAAAATTCATCTGTAGGACCCAAAATATGTTGAGACACCCTGAAAACCGTGGAAAATTAAAAATTCACACTTAAGGACCTGGAATATGATGAAAAACCCTGAAAAATGTGGAAAATTAAAAACTCACACTCTAGGAACTAGAATATCACGCTAAAACCCGAAAAAATTTGAAAATTAAAACCTCACACTGAGGACCTAGAAAATGGCAAGAAACCCTGAAAAGGTGGAAAATGAGAAATTCACACTATAGAACCCAGAATTGTGAAAATACTTGAAAAATGGGGAAAATGAGAAAATCACACTGTAGGTCCGAGAATATGACTAAAAACTCTGAAAAATGTGGAAAATTAAAAATGCACACTGTAGGACCAAGAATATGGCAAAAAAAAAACCCTGAAAAACATGGAAAATTAAAAATTCACACTCAAGGATCCTGAATATGGCGAGGAAAACCTTAAAAACGAGGAAAATTAAAAACTCACACTGAAGGACCCAGAATATGGCGAGAAAACCTGAAAAATATGGAAAATTTTAATATTCACACTGTAGGACCTAGAATATGGCGAGGAACACTGCAAAACGTGCAAAATTAAAAATACACGCTGTAGGACCCAGATTATGGCGAGAAACCCTGAAAAAGTAGACATTAAAAACTCACACTGAAGGACTTGGAATATGGTGACAAAACCTGAAAAACATGGAAAATTAAATATTCACACTGTAGGACCCAGAATATGACGAAAAAAAACTTAAAAACGTGGAAAATTAAAAATTCACACTCTAGAAACCAGAATATGGAGAGAAACCCTGAAATACATGGAAAATTAAATATACATGCTGTAGGACCCAGAATAGAGAGAAAAATTCTGAAAAATTTAGAAAAGAAAAACTCACAATGAAAGACCCGGAATATGGCGAGAAAACCTGAGAAAGGTAGAAAATGAGAAAATCATACTGAAGGACAAGATGTGCGAAAATCTAGAAAAAAGTGGAAAATGAGAAAATCACACTGTAGGACCCAGAATATGCCGAGAAACCCTGAAAAAAGTGAAATATTAAATATTCACACTGTCGGACCAAGAATATGACCAAAAAAAAAAAAAAAAAAAAAACAAACTTAAAAACGTGGAAAATTACAAATTTACACTGTGGGACCCAGAAAATGGCGAGAAACATTGAAAAACGTGGAAAATTAAATTCACACTGTAGGAACCAGAATATGACGAGAAAACCTGAAAAAGTTTGAAAATGAAAACATCACACTGTGGGACCCAGAATATGACGAAAAAAACTTAAAAACGTGGAAAATTAAAAACTCCCACTGAAGAACCTAGAATATGGCAAGAAACCCTGAAAAAGGTGGAAAATGAGAAATTCACACTGTAGGACCCAGAATATGGCGAGAAACACTGAAAAATGTTGAAAAATAAAAATTCACACTATAGGACCAGAATATGGAAAGAAACCTTGAAAAACGTGGAAAATTAAAAATTCACACTGCAGGACCCAGAATATGCTGAGAAAACCTGCAAAAGGTGGAAAATGAGAAAATCACACTGTAGGATGCAGAATTGGGGGAAAAAAAACTTGAAAAAAGTCAAAAATTGGGAAAATCGCACTGTAGGAGCCATAATATGCCAGAAACCCTGAAAAACGTGGAAAATTAAAAATACACGCTGTAGGATTCAGAATATGGCAAGAAACCCTGAAAGAAGTAGAAAATTAAAAACTCACACTGAAGGACCCGGAATATGGCAAGAAAACCTGAAAGAGTAGAAAATTAAAAATTCACACTGAAGGACCCCAAATATGGCAAGAAAACCTGAAAAAAGTAGAAAATTACAAACTGACACTGAAGAACCCCAATTATGGCGAGAAAACCTGAAAAAGGTGGAAAATGAGAAAATCACACTGTAGGACCCAGAATTACGAAAAAACTTGAAAATATCGAAAATGAGAAAATCACACTGTAGGACCCAGAATATGCCAAGAAACCCTGAAAACGTGAAAAATTAAAAATACAACGTTTAGGACCCAGAATACGGCGAGAAACCCTGAAAAAAGTAGAAAATTACAAACAAACTCACACTGAAGGACCCGAAAAATGGTCTGAAAGGTTGAAAAAGGTGGAAAATGAGAAAATCACACTGTAGGACCCAGAATTACGAAAAAAATTGAAAAACGTGGAAAATGAGAAAATCATACTGCAGGACCCAGAATATGCCGAGAAACCCTGAAAATCATGAAAATTAAAAATTCACACTGTCAGACACATAATATGGCGAGAAACCATGAAAGAAGTGGAAAATTAAAAATTCACACTGTATTACCCAGAATATGGCGAGACATACTGAAAAACGTGGAAAATTAAAAATTCACACTGAAGGACCCGGGATATGGCAAGAAACCATGAAAAAAATGGAAAATGAGAAAATAACACTTTAAACCCAGAATATGGCAAGAAACCATGAAACAAGTGGAAAATGAGAAAATCACACCGTATTGCCCAGAATATGGCAAGAAATACTGAAAAACGTGGAAAATTAAAAATTCACACTGAAGGACCTGGAATATGGCAAGAAAACCTGAAAAACGAGGAAATGGGAAAATCACACTGTAGGAGCCAGAATATTCCGAGAAACCTTGAAAAATGTGAAAAAAATAAAACTACGCTTTTTGGAGCCAGAATATTGCAAGAAACCCTGAAAAAATTAGAAAAATAAAAACTCACACTGAAGGACCCCAAATATGGCAAGAAAACCCGAAAAAGGTGGAAAATGAGAAAATCACACAGTACGACCCAGAATTACAAAAAAAAAACTTGAAAAAATTGGAAAATGATAAAATCACACTGCAGGACCAAGAATATTTAGAGAAATTCTGAAAAACGTGAAAATTAAAAATTCACACAGCAGGACCCAGAATATGCCGAGAAATCCTGAAAAACGTGATAATTAAAAATTCACATTATCGGACCCAGAATATGGTGAGAAACCCTGAAAAACGTGAAAATTAAAAATTCAACTGAAGGACCCGGAATATGGCGAGAAACCTAGAAAAAAGTAGAAAACTAAAAATTCACACTGAAGTACTCGGAATATGGCGAGAAAACCTGAAAAGGTGGAAAATGAGAATAATCACAGTGTAGGACCCAGAATTGCAAAAAAAAAAACCTTGAGAAACGTCGTAAATGAGAAAATCACACTATAGGACCTAGAATATGGCAAGAAACCCTGAGTAATGTGGAAAATTAATAATACACTCTGTAGTACCCAGAATATGGCAAGAAACCCTCAAAAAAGTAGAAAATTAAAAACTCACACTGAAGGACCCCAAATATGGCAAGAAAACCTGAAAAATGTGGAAAATGAGAATAATCACAGTGTAGGACCCAGAATTGCGAAAATACTTGAAAACGTCTTAAATGAGAAAATCACATTTTAGGACCCAGAATATGGCCAGAAACCCTGAGAAACGTAGAAAATTAAAAATACACTCTGTAGCACTGAGAACATGGCAAGAAACCCTCAACAAAGTAGAAAATTAAAAACTCACAATGAAGGACCCCCGAATATGGCGAGAATACCTGAAAGAGGTGGAAAATGAGAATAATCACACTGTAGGACCCAGAATAGCGAAAAACCATGAAAAATATCGAAAATGAGAAAATCACACTGTAGGACCCAGAATATGGCAAGAAACCCTCAAAAAAGTAGAAAATTAAAAACTCACACTGAAGGACCCCAAATATGGCGAGAAAACATGAAAAAGGTGGAAAATGACAATAATCACACTGTAGGATCCAGAATATGCCGAGAAACTCTGAAAAACGTGGAAAATTATAGTACACGCTGTAGGTCCCAGAATATGGCGAGAAACCCTGAAAAAAGTAGAAAAGTAAAAACTCACACTGCAGGACCCCAAATATGGCGAAAAAAAACCGAAAAAGATGGAAAATAAGAAAATCACACAGTATGAACCAGAATTAGGAAAAAACTTGAAAAAAGTGGAAAATGAGAAAATCACACTGCAGGACCAAGAATATTTAGAGAAATCCTAAAAAACGTGAAATTTAAAAATTCACACTATCGGACCCAGAATATGGTGAGAAACCCTGAAAAAAAAAGTAGAAAATTAAAAACTCACAGTGAAGGAGCCCAAATATGGCTAGAAAACCTGAATAAGGTGGAAAATGAATAAATCACACTGTAGGAGCCAGAATTACGAAAAAACTTGAAAAACGTAGAAAAGGAGAAAATAACACTGCAGGACCCAGAATATGCTGAGAAAACTTGAAAAACAAGGAAAATTAAAAATTCACACTGAAGGACCCAGAATATGGCAAGAAAACCTGAAAAAAGTAGAAAATTAAAAATTCACACTGAAGGACCTGGAATATGGCAAGAAAACCTGAAAAACGTAGAAATGAGAAAATCACACTGTAGGACCCTGAATATTATGAAAAAACCTGAAAAACGTGGAAAATTAAAAATTCACACTGAAGAACCCGGAATATGGCTAGAAAACCTGAAAAAGGTGGAAAATGAGATAATCACACTGCAGGACCCAGAGAAACTCTGAAAAAAGTGAAATTAAAAATTCACACTAGCGGACCCAGAATATGGCGAGAAACTTTGAAAAAAGTAGAAAATTAAAAACTCACTCTGAAGGACACCAAATATGGCGAGAAAACCTGAAAAAGGTGGAAAATGAGAAAATCACATTGTAGGACACAGAATAACGAAAAAACTTGAAAAACGTGGAAAATGAGAAAATCACACTGCAGGACCCAGAATATCCTGAGAAACCCTGAAAAACGTGAAAATTAAAAATTCACACTATAGGACCCGGAATATGGCAAGAAACCCTGAAAAACATGGAAAATTAAAAATTCAAACTGAAGGACAAAGAATATGGAGATAAAACCTGAAAAATGAGAAAATAAAAACTCACACTGAAGAACCCACAATATGGCAATCAACCCTGGAAAAAGTAGAAAATTAAAAACTCACAGTGAGGGACACCAAATATGGCTAGAAAACCTGAAAAAGGTGGAAAATTGGAATAATCACACTGTAGGAACCAGAATTGCGAAAAACCTTGAGAAACGTCTTCAATGAGAAAATCACACTATAGGACCCAGAATTTGGCAAGAAAATCTGAAAAACGTGGAAAATTAAAAATACACTAGGTAGGACCCAGAATATAGCGAGAAACCCTGAAAAAAGTTGAAAATTAAAAACTCACAGTGAAGGAGCCCAAATATAGCGAGAAAACCTGAAAAAGGTGGAAAATAAGAAAATCATACTGCAGGACCCAGAATATGCCTAGAAATCCTGAAAAAACGTGAAATTTAAGAATTCACACTATTGGACCCAATATATGGCGAGAAACTCTGAAAAACATGAAAATTAAAAATTCACATTTAAAGACCTGGAAAATGGCAAGAAAACCTGAAAAAAGTTGAAAATTCAAAATTCACACTGAAGGACCCCGAATATGGCGAGAAACCCTGAAAAACATGGAAAATTAAAACTTCACACTGTAGGACCAGAATATGGCAAGAAACCTTGAAAACGTGGAAAATTAAAAAATCACACTGTAGGTCACAGAATATTCTGAGAAAACCTGAAAAAGGCGGAAAATGAGAAAATCACACTGTTGGACCCAGAATATGACAAAACAACCTGAAAAACATGGAAAATTAAACATTCACACTGAAGTATTCAGAATATGGCGAGAAACACTGAAAAAAGTAGAAAATTTAAAAACTCACAATGAAGGACCCCAAATATGCCGAGAAATCCTGAAAAAGGTGGAAACTTGGAAAATCACACTGTAGGAACAAGAATTACGAAAAAAAATGAAAAACGTGGAAAATGAAAAAAAAATCACACTTCAGGACCCAGAATATGCCGAGAAATCCTGAAAAACGTGAAAATTAAAAATTCACACTATCTGACCCAGAATATGTTGAGAAATACTGAAAAACGTGAAAATTAAAAATTCACGCTGAAGGACCCGGAATATGGCGAGAAAACCTGAAAATGGTTGAAAATGAGAATAATCACACTGTAGGACCCAGATTTGCGAAAATAATTAAAAACCGAAATAAATGAGAAAATCACACTGTAGGACCCAGAATATGGCGAGAAACCCTGAGAAACATGGAAAATTAAAAATACACTCTGTAGTACCCAGAATATGGCAAGAAACCCACAAAAAAGTAGAAAATTAAAAACTCTCACTGAAGGACCCTGAATATGGTTAGAAAACCTGAAAAAGGTGGAAAATGAGAATAATCACACTGTAGGACCCAGAATTGGGAAAAAAATGAAAAACGTCGAAAATGAGAAAAATCACACTGTAGGACCCAGAATATGCCGAGAAATCCTGAAAATCGTGGAAAATTAAAAATACATGCTGTAGGACGCAGAATATGGCAAGAAACCCTGAAAAAAGTAGAAAATTAAACACTCACAGTGCAGGACCCCGAGTATGGCGAGAAAACATGAAAAACATGGAAAATGAGAAAATCACACTGTAGGACACAGAATTATGAAAAAAAACTTGCAAAACGTGGAAAATGAGAAAATCACACTACAGGACCCCGAATATGCCGAGAAACCCTGAAAAACGTGAAAATTAAAAATTCACACTTTTGGAACCAGAATATGGCAAGAAACCATGAAAAAAGTTGAAAATGAGAAAATCACACTTTAAACCCAGAATATGGCGAAAATACTGAAATACGTGGAAAATTAAAAATTCACACTGAAGTACCTGGAATATGGCAAGAAAACCTGAAAAACGTGGAAATGAGAAAATCACACTGTAGGAGCCATAATTACAAAAAAACTTGAAAAACGTGGAAAATGAGAAAATAACATTGCAGGACCCAGAATATGCAGAGAAAACTTGAAAAACAAGGAAAATTAAAAATTCACACTGAAGGACCCAGAATATGGCAAGAAAACCTGAACAAAGTAGAAAATTAAAAATTCACACTGAAGGACCTGGAATATGGCAAGAAAACCTGAAAAACGTGGAAATGAGAAAATCACACTGTAGGACCCTGAATATGACGAAAAAACCTGAAAAACGTAGAAAATAAAAAATTCACACAAAAGAACCCGGAATATGGCAAGAAAACCTGAAAAAGGTGGAAAATGAGAAAATCACACTGCAGGACCTAGAATATGCTGAGAAACTCTGAAAAAAGTGAAAATTAAAAATTCACACTATTGGACCCAGAATATGGCGAGAAACCCTGAAAAAAATAGAAAATTAAAAACTCACAGTGAAGGAGCCCAAATATGGCGAGAAAACCTGAAAAAGGTCGAAAATGAGAAAATCACACTGTAGGACCCAGAATTACAAAAAATATGAAAAACATCAAAAATGAGAAAATCACACTGTAGGACCCAGAATATGCCAAGAAACCATGAAAAACTTGGAAAATTAAAAATACACGCTGTAGGACCCAGAATATGGCCAGAAACTTTGAAAAAAGTAGAAAATGAAAAACTCACTCAGAAGGACACCAAATATGGCGAGAAAACCTGAAAAAGGTGGAAAATGAGAAAATCACACTGAAGGACACAGAATAAAGAAAAAACTTGAAAAACGTGGAAAATGAGAAAATCACACTACAGGACCCAGAAAATGCCTAGAAATCCTGAAAAATGTGAAATTTAAGAATTCACACTATTGGACAAGAAACCCTGAAAAACATGAAAATTAAAAATTCACACTGAAGGACCTAGAATATGGCGAGAAAACCTGAAAAAAGTTGAAAATTCAAAATTCACACTGAAGGACCCCGAATATGGCGAGAAACACTGAAAAACGTGGAAAATTAAAACTTCACACTGTAGGACCAGAATATGGCAAGAAACCTTGAAAACGTGGAAAAATAAAAAATCACACTGTAGGTCGCAGAATATCCTGAGAAAACCTGAAAAAGGCAGAAAATGAGAAAATCACACTGTTGGACCCAGAATATGACACACACAAAAAAAAAAACCTGAAAAACGTGGAAAATTAAAAATTCACACTGAAGTACCCAGAATATGGCGAGAAACACTGAAAAAAGTAGAAAATTAAAAACTAACACTGAAGGACCCCAAATATGCCGAAAAATCCTGAAAAATGTGGAAAATGAGAAAATCACACTGTAGGACCAAGAATTATGAAAAAACTTGAAAAACGTGAAAAATGAGATAATCACACTGCACAACACAGAATATGCCGAGAAATCCTGAAAACGTGAAAATTAAAAATTCACACTATCGGACCCAGAATATGGTGAGAAATACTGAAAAAAGTGAAAATTAAAAATTCACACTTAAGGACCCGAAATATGGCGAGAAAACCTGAAACACGAGGAAAATTAAAAACTCACAGTGAAGGACCCAGAATATGGCGAGAAAACCTGAAAAAAGTAGAAAATTAAAAATTCACACTGAAGGACCCAAAATATGCCAAGAAATCCTGAAAACGTGCAAAATTAAAAATACATGCTGTAGGACCCAGAATATGGAAAGAAACCCTGAAAAAAGTAGAAAATTAAAAAGTCACGCTAAAGGACCCCAAATATGGCGAAAAAACCTGAAAAGGTGGAAAATGAGAAAATCACACTGCAAGACCCAGAATATGCCGAGAAACCCTGAAAAAGGCGAAAATTTAAAATTCACACTGTCAGACCCAGAATATGGATGAGAAACCCTGAAAAAAAGTAGAATATTTAAAACTCACACTGAAGCACCCCAAATATGGCGAGAAAACCTGAAAAAGGTGGAAAATGAGAAAATCACACAGTAAGACACCGAATTACGAAAAAAACATGAAAAAAATCGAAAATGAGAAAATCACACTGTAGGACCCAGAATATGCCGAGAAACAATAAAAAAGGGGAAAATTAAAAATACACGCTGTAGGACCCAGAATATGGCGAGAAATTTTGAAAAAAGTAGAAAATTAAAAACTCTCACTGAAGGACCCCAAATATGGTGAGAAAACCTGAAAAAGGTGGAAAATGAGAAAAATCACACTGTAGGATCCAGAATATGGCAAGAAAACCTGAAAAACGTGGAAAATTAAAAATGCAGTCTGTAGGACCCAGAATATGGCGAGAAACCCCCAAAAGAGTAGAAATATAAAAACCTACAGTGAAGGACACCAAATATGGCAAGAAAACCTGAAAAAGGTGGAAAATTAGAAAATCACTCTGTAAGACCCAGAATTACGAAAAAACATGAAAAGTATCGAAAATGAGAAAATCACACTGTAGGAAACAGAATATGCCAAGAAACAATGAAAAAGGTGGAAAATTAAAAATAGACGCTGTAGGACCCATAATATGGTGAGAAGCTTTGAAAAAAGTAGAAAATTAAAAACTCACACTGAACGACCCCAAATATAGCGAGAAAACCTGAAAAAGGTGGAAAATGAGAAAATCACAGGGTGGGACCCACAATATGCTGAGAAACCCTGAAAAACGTGGACAATTAAAAATACATGCTGTAGGACCCAGAATATGGCCAGAAAACCTGAAAAATTTAGAAAATTAAAAACTCACACTGAAGGACCCCAAATATGGCGATTAACCCTGAAAAAGGTGGAAAATGAGAAAATCACACTGTAGGACCCAGAATATGCTGAGAAACCCTGAATAACTTGGAATATTTAAAAAACACGCTGTAGGACCCATAATATAGGCAGAAACCCTGAAAAAAGTAGAAAATTACAAACTCACTCTGAAGGAACGCAAATATTGCGAGAAAACCTGATAAATGTGGAAAATGAGAAAATCACAGTATAGGACCCAGAATATGCAGAGAAACCTGAAAAAACGTGAAAAATAAAAATTCACACTGTCAGACCAGAATATGGCGAGAAACCATGAAAAAATTGGAAAATTAAAAATTCACACTATATTACCCAGAATATGGCGAGAAATACTGAAAAACGTGGAAAATTTAAAATTCACACTGAAGGACCTGGAATATTTCATGAAAACCAGAAAAAAGTGAAAATGAGAAAATCCCACTGTAGGACCTAGAATATGAGGAAAAAAACTGAAAACGTGGAAAATTAAAAATTCACATTGAAGGACCCAAATATGGCAAGAAAACCTGAAAAAGTTGGAAAATGAGTATAATCACACTGTAGGACCCAGAATAGCGAAAAAACTTGAAAAACATCGAAAATGAGAAAATCACACTGCAGGACCCAGAATATGCTGAGAAACCCGTAAAAACTTGAAAATTAAAAATTCACACTATTGGACCCAGAATATGGCGAGAAACCCTGGAAAAAGTAGAAAATTAAAAACTCACAGTGAAGGACCCCAAATATGGCAAGAAAACCTGAAAAAGGTGAAAAATGAGAAAATCACACTGTAGGACCCAGAATTACGAAAAAACTTGAAAGATGTGGAAAATGAGGAAATCACACTTCAGGACCCAGAATATGCTCTGAAACCCTGAATAACGTGAAAATTAAAAATTCACACTGTCGGACACAGAATATGGTAAGAAAACCTGAAAAACGTTGAAATGAGAAAATCACACTGTAGGACCTAGAATATGCTGAGAAACCCTGAAAAACGTGAAAATAAAATATTCACACTATCGGACCCAGAATGTGGCAAGAAAACCCGAAAAACGTAGAAAATTATAAATTCACATTGAAGGACCCAGAATATGGCGAGAAAACCTGAAAAACAAGGAAAATTAAAAACTCACACTGGGAGCGGGACCTGAGACTGCATTAGTTAGGGAAGCAGAAACCGGCCTGAGTAGGGCCACAGGCCTCATCCGGCCGGATCAGCACCAGGGTAGCAGGAGCGCAGGGTTGCCTGACACCCGCCAGCTACCCACGACCCCCGCCACAGGATTTTGGGACTGCTGGTGAGTGGAACACAGCTTCTGCTCCAGTCCAATCACGCGGGACCTGAGACTGCTCTGGTTGGGGAGAGAGAAATCAGGCCTACATAGGGCCACAACCCTCTTCCGGTCAGAAAAGCACCCACCGGGGCAGCTGGGACGCAGGGTCTGCTGACACTCGCCAGCTACCCACAACACCCGCCACAGGATCTTAAGACTTCTGGTGAGTGGAGCACAGCTTCTGCTCCAATCCAATTGCGCGGGACCTGAGACTGCATTAGTTAGGGAAGCAGAAACCGGCCTGAGTAGGACCACAGGCCTCATCCGGCTGGATCAGCACCGGGGTAGCAGGAGCGCAGGGTTGCCTGACACCCGCCAGCTACCCACGACCCCCGCCGCAGGATCTTGGGACTGCTGGTGAGTGGAACACAGCTTCTGCTCCAATCCAATTGCGCAGGACCTGAGACTGCATTAGTTAGGGAAGCAGAAACCGGCCTGAGTAGGGCCACAGGCCTCATCCGGCCGGATCAGCGCCGGGGTAGTGGGAGCACAGGGTTGCCTGACACCCGCCAGCTACCCACGACCCCCGCCACAGGATTTTGGGACTGCTGGTGAGTGGAACACAGCTTCTGCTCCAGTCCAATCACGCGGGACCTGAGACTGCTCTGGTTGGGGAGAGAGAAATCAGGCCTACATAGGGCCACAACCCTCTTCCGGTCAGAAAAGCACCGGGGCAGCTGGGGCGCAGGGTCTGCTGACACTCGCCAGCTACCCACCACACCCGCCACAGGGTCTTAAGACTTCTGGTGAGTGGAGCACAGCTTCTGCTCCAATCCAATTGCGCGGGACCTGAGACTGCATTAGTTAGGGAAGCAGAAAAACGGCCTGAGTAGGACCACAGGCCTCTTCCGGCTGGACCAGCACCGGGGTACTGTCAGCTACCCACGACCCCCGCCGCAGGATTTAGAGACTGCTGGTGAGTGGAACACAGCTTCTGCTCCAATCTTTAAATAGTGACAACGATAACAACTAACCCCAGAGATTACCAGATGGCGAAAGGTAAACGTAATAATCTTACTAACAGAAACCAAGACCACTCACCATCATCAGAACCCAGCACCCCCACTTCGCCCAGTCCAGGGCACCCCAACACACCGGAAAAGCTAGACACGGATTTAAAAGCATATCTCCTGATGATGATAGAGGACTTCAAGAAGGACTTTAATAACACACTTAAAGAAATGCAGGAGAACACTGCTAAAAAGGCAGAAGACAATAAAGAGGAAGCACAAAAATCCCTTAAAGAATTGCAGGAGAACACTGCTAAAGAGTTACAAATCCTTAAAGAAAAAAATGATAACATAATCAAACAGGTAGAAGTCCTTACAGAAAAACAGGAAAACACATCCAAACAGATGATGGAAATGAACAAAACCATACTAGACCTAAAAAGGGAAGTAGACACAATAAAGAAAACCCAAAGTGAGGCAACACTGGAGATAGAAACCCTAGGAAAGAAATCTGGAACCATAGATACGAGCATCAGCAACAGAATACAAGAGATGGAAGAGAGAATCTCAGGTGCAGAAGATTCCATAGAGAACATCGGCACAACAATCAAGGAAAATGTAAAATGCAAAAAGATCCTAACTCAAAACATCCAAGAAATACAGGACATAATGAGAAGACCAAACCTACGGATAATAGGAGTGGATGAGAATGAAGATTTTCAACTCAAAGGACCAGCAAACATCTTCAACAAAATTATAGAAGAAAACTTCCCAAATCTAAAGAAAGAGATGCCCATGAACATACAAGAAGCCTACAGAACTCCAAATAGACTGGACCAGAAAAGAAATACCTCCCGACACATAATAATCAGAGCAACAAATGCTCTAAATAAAGATAGAATACTAAAAGCAGTAAGAGAAAAAGACCAAGTAACATATAAAGGCAAGCCTATCAGAATTACACCAGACTTTTCACCAGAGACTATGAAAGCCAGAAGATCCTGGATGGATGTTATACAGACACAAAAGAACACAAATTCCAGCCCAGGCTACTATACCCAGCCAAACTCTCAATTAACATAGATGGAGAAACCAAAGTATTCCACGACAAAACCAAATTCACACATTATCTCTCCACGAATCCAGCCCTTCAAAGGATAATAACAGAAAAAAACCAATACAAGGACAGGAACCACGCCCTAGAAACAACAAGAAGGTAATCCCTAAACAAACCTAAAAGAAGACAGCCACAAGAACAGAATGCCAACTTTAACAACAAAAATAACAGGAAACAACAATTACTTTTCCTTAATATCTCTTAATATCAATGGACTCAACTCCCCGATAAAAAGACATAGACTAACAAACTGGCTACACAAACAAGACCCAACATTTTGCTGCTTACAGGAAACTCATCTCAGAGAAAAGGATAGACACTACCTCAGAATGAAAGGCTGGAAAACAATTTTCCAAGCAAATGGCATGAAGAAACAAGCTGGAGTAGCCATTCTAATATCTGATAAGATTGACTTCCAACCCAAAGTCATTAAAAAAGACAGGGAGGGACACTTCATACTCATCAAAGGTAAAATCCTCCAAGAGGAACTATCAATCCTGAATATCTATGCTCCAAATACAAAGGCAGCCACATTCATTAAAGAAACTTTAGTAAAGCTCAAAGCACACATTGCACCTCATACAATAATAGTGGGAGACTTCAACACACCACTTTCACCAATGGACAGATCATGGAAACAGAAACTAAACAGGGACACAGTGAAACTAACAGAAATTATGAATCAAATGGATCTGGCAGATATCTACAGAACATTCTATCCTAAAACAAAAGGATATACCTTCTTCTCAGCACCTCATGGTACCTTCTCCAAAATTGACCACATAATTGGTCACAAAACAGGCCTCAACAGATATAAAAATATTGAAATTGTCCCATGCATCCTATCAGATCACCATGGACTAAGGCTGATCTTCAATAACAAAATAAATAATAGAAAGCCAACCTTCACGTGGAAACTGAACAACACTCTTCTCAATGATACCTTGGTCAAGGAAGGAATAAAGAAAGAAATTAAGGACTTTTTAGAGTTCAATGAAAATGAAGCCACAACATACCCAAACTTATGGGATGCAAAGAAAGCATTTTTAAGAGGAAAACTCATAGCTCTGAGTGCCTCCAAAAGGAAACTAGAGAGAGCACACATTAGCAGCTTGACAACACACCTAAAAGCACTAGAACAAAAGGAAGCAAATTCACCCAAGAGGAGTAGACGGCAGGAAATAATCAAACTCAGGGGTGAAATCAACCAAGTGGAAACAAGAAAAACTATTCAAAGAATCAACCAATCAAGGAGCTGGTTCTTTGAGAAAATCAACAAGATAGATAAACCCTTAGCCAGACTCACTAGAGGGCACAGGGAAAGCATCCTAATTAACAAAATCAGAAATGAAAAAGGAGACATAACAACAGATCCCGAAGACATCCAAAACACCATCAGATCCTTCTACCAAAGGCTATACTCAACAAAACTGGAGAACCTGGATGAAATGGAGAAGTTCCTAGACTGATACCAGGTACCAAAGTTGAATCAAGATCAGGTTAATGATCTAAACAGCCCTATATCCCCCAAAGAAATAGAAGCAGTCATTAATAGTCTCCCAACTAAAAAAAGCCCAGGACCAGATGGGTCTAGTGCAGAGTTCTATCAGACCTTCAAAGAAGATCTAATCCCAGTTCTTCACAAACTATTCCACAAAATAGAAACAGAAGGTACTCTACCCAACTCATTCTATGAAGCCACAATTACTCTGATACCTAAACCACAAAAAGACCCAACAAAGATAGAAAACTTCAGACCAATATCCCTTATGAATATTGATGCAAAAATCCTCAATAAAGTTCTTGCTAACCGAATCCAAGAACACATCAAAACAATCATCCATCCTGACCAAGTAGGTTTCATCCCAGGGATGCAGGGATGGTTCAATATACGGAAATCCATCAACGTAATCCAGTATATAAACAAACTCAAAGACAAAAACCACATGGTCATCTCCTTAGATGCGGAAAAAGCATTTGACAAGATCCAACACCCATTCATGATAAAAGTCTTGGAAAGATCAGGAATTCAAGGCCCATACCTTAACATGATAAAAGCAATCTACAGCAAACCAGTAGCCAACATCAAAGTAAATGGTGAGAAGCTTGAAGCAATCCCTCTAAAATCAGGGACTAGACAAGGCTGTCCGCTTTCTCCATACCTATTCAACATTGTACTTGAAGTCCTAGCCAGAGCAATTCGACAACAAAAGGAGATCAAAGGGATACAAATTGGAAAAGATGAAGTCAAAATATCACTTTTTGCAGATGATATGATAGTATATATAAGTGACCCTAAAAATTCCACCAGAGAACTCTTAAGCCTGATAAACAGCTTCGGTGAAGTAGCTGGATATAAAATTAACTCAAACAAATCAATGGCCTTTCTCTACACAAAGAATAAACAGGCTGAGAAAGAAATTAGGGAAACAACACCCTTCTCAATAGTCACAAATAATATAAAATATCTTGGCGTGACTCTAACTAAGGAAGTGAAAGATCTGTATAATAAAAACTTCAAGTCTCTGAAGAAAGAAATTATAGAAGATCTCAGAAAATGGAAAGATCTCCCATGCTCATGGATTGACAGGATCAACATTGTAAAAATGACTATCTTGCCAAAAGCAATCTACAGATTCAATGCAATCCCCATCAAAATTCCAAATCAATTCTTCAACGAATTAGAAAGTGCAATCTGCAAATTCATCTGGAAGAACAAAAAACCTAGGATAGCAAAAACTCTTCTCAAGGATAAAAGAACCTCTGGTGGAATCACCATGCCGGACCTAAAGCTCTACTACAGAGCAATTGTGATAAAAACTGCATGGTACTGGTATAGTGACAGACAAATAGACCAATGGAATAGAATTGAAGACCCAGAAATGAACCCACACACCTATGGTCACTTGATCTTCGACAAGGGAGCTAAAAACATCCAGTGGAAGAAAGACAGCATTTTCAACAAATGGTGCTGGCACAACTGGTTGTTAACATGTAGAAGAATGCGAATCGATCCATTCCTATCTCCTTGTACTAAGGTCAAGTCTAAGTGGATCAAGGAACTTCACATAAAACCAGAGACACTGAAACTTATAGAGGAGAAAGTGGGGAAAAGCCTTGAAGATATGGGCACAGGGGAAAAATTCCTGAATAGAACAGTAATGGCTTGTGCTGTAAGATCGAGAATTGACAAGTGGGACCTAATGAAACTACAAAGCTTCTGCAAGGCTAAAGACACCATCAATAAGACAAAAAAACCACCAACAGACTGGGAAAGGATCTTCACGTATCCTAAATCAGATAAGGGACTAATATCCAATATATATAAAGAACTCAAGAAGGTGGACTCCAGAAAGTCAAATAACCCCATTAAAAAATGGGGCTCAGAACTGAACAAAGAATTCTCACCTGAGGAATACCGAATGGCAGAGAAGCACCTGAAAAAATGTTCAACATCCTTAATCATCAGGGAAATGCAAATCAAAACAACCCTGAGATTCCACCTCACACCAGTCAGAATGGCTAAGATCAAAAATTCAGGTGACAGCAGATGCTGGCGAGGATGTGGAGAAAGTGGAACACTCCTCCATTGTTGGTGGGATTGCAAGCTTGTACAACCACTCTGGAAATCAGTCTGGCGGTTCCTCAGAAAATTGGACATAGTACTACCGGAGGATCCAGCAATACCTCTCCTGGACATATATCCAGAAGATGTCCCAACCGGTAAAAAGGACACATGCTCCACTATGTTCATAGCAGCCCTATTTATAATAGCCAGAAGCTGGAAAGAACCCAGATGTCCCTCAACAGAGGAATGGATACAGAAATTATGGTACATTTACACAATGGAGTACTACTCAGCTATTAAAAAGAATGAATTTATGAAATTCCTAGCCAAATGGATGGACCTGGAGGGCATCATCTTGAGTGAAGTAACACAATCACAAAAGAACTCACACAATATGTATTCATTGATAAGTGGATAATAGCCCAAAACTTAGGATACCCAAGATATAAGATACAATTTGATAAACGCATGAAACTCAAGAAGAATGAAGACCAAAGTGTGGACACTGTGCACCTTCTTAGAATTGGGAACAAAACACCCAGGGAAGGAGTTACAGAGACAAAGTTCGTAGCTGTGATGAAAGGATGGACCATTTAGAGACTGCTGTATCCAGGGATCCGTCCCATAATCAGCTTCTAAATGCTGACACCATTGCATACACTAGTAAGATCTTGCTGAAAGGACCCAAATATAGCTGTCTCTTGTGAGATGATGCCGGGGCCTAGCAAACACAGGAAAGAACATTTGTGAACAAATTTTAGAAACCCAAAACTCTCAAGTCACAAACCAATGTTTATTTCTGTTTGACAACAACACAGTAATTACGAACGATGTTAACATGAGGAATATACTGTTAATCTTGTCATCCTGACAGCATTTAGGATCACCTAGGAGACATACCTCTGGCTGTCTCTATGAGGGGGGTTTCAGAGAGATTTGACAGAACTGGAAAGATCCATACGAGTGTAGGCCTAAACAGCTTTTAACTGGTCATTGTGTAACTTAGTTTGGTTTGGTTTTTTAAGGAGAAAAAAATAGGTTTTTGCTGACACCCAAGTGAGTTGTTGGGTTCAGGCAGAGGTATAAAGGTATAAAGTCTACCAAGACTAAGGAGTTGCCTGGCCAGAAGGCGCCAGTTGCCCTGTCAACAATCACTGAACTCAACAAGACAGCACAAACCAGAAACAAAAGAGGAATACATCACCAGTCCTCAGTGTGGGGAGGCAGAGACTTTGGTGCTAATGCCAGAAGGCCAGGGGCACTCACCTATCCAGGCAATAAACACACCTAGTAACAGCTTCAGAGAACTGGCTTCATTTATTGGGGAATTCGGGGTATTTATGCCCCTGGGGAGGTGGTCTGAGTCTCCAGGGCACGGTTTGTGTGGCCAGGTGGTATTGACCAGGTCAGATTGTTGGAAGAGGCTTCATCTGCATACTCAGGGGCTGCAGGATCTGAGAGGAAAACCTTAGAAAGTCAGACAAGGAGTGAAACTTCATAGTAGCCAGGGTAATGGAATTTTACCAGGGGTGATGGTGGGAGAGCTGGCTTTATGATACCAGGTTGGAAGAGGGGAGGGAGCCAACTCCTGCCATCCTCATCTGAGATATCTGGGGTTGAAGCTCTCCCGGACCCTTCCTCCACAATCCTGGGCTAGTATGGTCCACAGGGAGTACTGAGCACCAGTATGCATCTCTCTCTACTTCCTGACTACAGATGTGACCAGCCATCTGATGCTTCAGCCTCCGGAGCTACAGTGGCTCTCAGTGTCACTGTTTCCCCAAAATGATGACTGTACCCTCAAACCTCGAGTCTTTCTTATATTGCCAATTAAAGCCTTTCCTTGACAAAAAAAAAAAAAAAAAAAAAAAAAACCTCACACTGAAGGACCCAGAATATGGCGAGAAAACCTGATAAAAGCAGAAAATTATAATCTCAAACAGAAGTAACCCTAATATGGCGAGAAAAACTGTAAAAGGTGGAAAATGAGAAAATCACACTGAAGGACCCAGAATATGGCAAGAAAACCTGAAAAACATGGAGAATTAAAAATACACGTGGTAGGACCGAGAATATGGTGAGAAACCCTAAAAAAAGTAGAAAATTACAAACTCACACTGAAGGACCCCAAATATGGCAAGAAAAATTGGGAAAGGTACAGTATGAGAAAATCACACTGCAGGACCCAGAATATGGCGAGAAACCCTGAAAAACGTGGAAAATTAAAAATTCACACTGAAGGACCCGGGATATGGCCAGACCCTGAAAAACGAGGAAAATTAAAAACTCACACTGAAGGATACCTAATATTGCCAGAAAACCAGAAAAAGGAGGAAAATGAGAATAATCACACTGAAGGACAGAGAATATGCTGATAAACCTTGAAAAAACTTGGAAATTTTAAAATACAAGCTGTAGGACCCAGAATATGGCGAGAAACCCTGAAAAGGGTGGAAAATGAGAAAATCACACTGAAGGACCCAGAATTACGAAAAAACTTGAAAAACGAGGAAAATGAGAAAATCACACTGCAGGACTTGGAATATGAGGAGAAACCCTGAAAAAGTCTTAAAATGAGAAAATCACACTGTAGGACTTGGGATAAGGTAAGAAACCCTGAAAAAGTAGAAAAAATAGAAAATCAAACTGTAGGAACTGGAATATGCTGAGAATCCCTGAAAAATTAGAAAAATGCGAAAATCACACTCTAGGACTTGGAATAAGATGAGAAACCCTGAAAAAGTCAAAAAATGAGAAAATCACACTGTAGTACCTGGAATATGGTGAGAAACACTGAAAAAGTCTAAAAATAAGATAAAACTTGTAGTACCTGAAATATGGTGAGAAACCCTGAAAAAGTCGAAAAATGAGAAAATCACACTGTAGGACTACGAATATGATGAGAAACCGTGAAAAAGTATAAAATGAGAAAAATACACTGTAGGAGCTGGAATATGGAGAGAAACCCTGAAAAGTTTAAAAAATTAGAAAATCACACTTGTAGGACCTCCAATATGGTGAGAAACCCTGAAAAACTCGAAAAATGAGAAAATCACACAGTAGGACCTGGAATATGGTGAGAAACACTGAAAAGGTCAAAAAAATGAGAAAACCACACAGGAGGACCTGCAATATGGTGAGAAACCGTGAAACAGTCGAAATATAAGAAAATCAAATTTGTAGGTCCTGCAATATGGTGAGACACCCTGAAAAAGTCGAAAAATGAAAAAATCACACTGTAGGATTTGGAATATGATGAGAAACCCTGAAAAAGTCAAAAAATGAGAAAATCACACTGTAGTACCTGGAATATGGTGAGAAACACTGAAAAAGTCTAAAAATAAGATAAAACTTGTAGTACCTGAAATATGGTGAGAAACCCTGAAAAAGTCGAAAAATGAGAAAATCACACTGTAGGACTACGAATATGATGAGAAACCGTGAAAAAGTATAAAATGAGAAAAATACACTGTAGGAGCTGGAATATGGAGAGAAACCCTGAAAAGTTTAAAAAATTAGAAAATCACACTTGTAGGACCTCCAATATGGTGAGAAACCCTGAAAAACTCGAAAAATGAGAAAATCACACAGTAGGACCTGGAATATGGTGAGAAACACTGAAAAAGTCAAAAAAATGAGAAAACCACACAGGAGGACCTGCAATATGGTGAGAAACCGTGAAACAGTCGAAATATAAGAAAATCAAATTTGTAGGTCCTGCAATATGGTGAGACACCCTGAAAAAGTCGAAAAATGAAAAAATCACACTGTAGGATTTGGAATATGATGAGAAACCCTGAAAAAGTCAAAAAATGAGAAAATCACACTGTAGTACCTGGAATATGGTGAGAAACACTGAAAAAGTCTAAAAATAAGATAAAACTTGTAGTACCTGAAATATGGTGAGAAACCCTGAAAAAGTCGAAAAATGAGAAAATCACACTGTAGGACTACGAATATGATGAGAAACCGTGAAAAAGTATAAAATGAGAAAAATACACTGTAGGAGCTGGAATATGGAGAGAAACCCTGAAAAGTTTAAAAAATTAGAAAATCACACTTGTAGGACCTCCAATATGGTGAGAAACCCTGAAAAACTCGAAAAATGAGAAAATCACACAGTAGGACCTGGAATATGGTGAGAAACACTGAAAAAGTCAAAAAAATGAGAAAACCACACAGGAGGACCTGCAATATGGTGAGAAACCGTGAAACAGTCGAAATATAAGAAAATCAAATTTGTAGGTCCTGCAATATGGTGAGACACCCTGAAAAAGTCGAAAAATGAAAAAATCACACTGTAGGATTTGGAATATGATGAGAAACCCTGAAAAAGTCAAAAAATGAGAAAATCACACTGTAGTACCTGGAATATGGTGAGAAACACTGAAAAAGTCTAAAAATAAGATAAAACTTGTAGTACCTGAAATATGGTGAGAAACCCTGAAAAAGTCGAAAAATGAGAAAATCACACTGTAGGACTACGAATATGATGAGAAACCGTGAAAAAGTATAAAATGAGAAAAATACACTGTAGGAGCTGGAATATGGAGAGAAACCCTGAAAAGTTTAAAAAATTAGAAAATCACACTTGTAGGACCTCCAATATGGTGAGAAACCCTGAAAAACTCGAAAAATGAGAAAATCACACAGTAGGACCTGGAATATGGTGAGAAACACTGAAAAAGTCAAAAAAATGAGAAAACCACACAGGAGGACCTGCAATATGGTGAGAAACCGTGAAACAGTCGAAATATAAGAAAATCAAATTTGTAGGTCCTGCAATATGGTGAGACACCCTGAAAAAGTCGAAAAATGAAAAAATCACACTGTAGGATTTGGAATATGATGAGAAACCCTGAAAAAGTCAAAAAATGAGAAAATCACACTGTAGTACCTGGAATATGGTGAGAAACACTGAAAAAGTCTAAAAATAAGATAAAACTTGTAGTACCTGAAATATGGTGAGAAACCCTGAAAAAGTCGAAAAATGAGAAAATCACACTGTAGGACTACGAATATGATGAGAAACCGTGAAAAAGTATAAAATGAGAAAAATACACTGTAGGAGCTGGAATATGGAGAGAAACCCTGAAAAGTTTAAAAAATTAGAAAATCACACTTGTAGGACCTCCAATATGGTGAGAAACCCTGAAAAACTCGAAAAATGAGAAAATCACACAGTAGGACCTGGAATATGGTGAGAAACACTGAAAAAGTCAAAAAAATGAGAAAACCACACAGGAGGACCTGCAATATGGTGAGAAACCGTGAAACAGTCGAAATATAAGAAAATCAAATTTGTAGGTCCTGCAATATGGTGAGACACCCTGAAAAAGTCGAAAAATGAAAAAATCACACTGTAGGATTTGGAATATGATGAGAAACCCTGAAAAAGTCAAAAAATGAGAAAATCACACTGTAGTACCTGGAATATGGTGAGAAACACTGAAAAAGTCTAAAAATAAGATAAAACTTGTAGTACCTGAAATATGGTGAGAAACCCTGAAAAAGTCGAAAAATGAGAAAATCACACTGTAGGACTACGAATATGATGAGAAACCGTGAAAAAGTATAAAATGAGAAAAATACACTGTAGGAGCTGGAATATGGAGAGAAACCCTGAAAAGTTTAAAAAATTAGAAAATCACACTTGTAGGACCTCCAATATGGTGAGAAACCCTGAAAAACTCGAAAAATGAGAAAATCACACAGTAGGACCTGGAATATGGTGAGAAACACTGAAAAAGTCAAAAAAATGAGAAAACCACACAGGAGGACCTGCAATATGGTGAGAAACCGTGAAACAGTCGAAATATAAGAAAATCAAATTTGTAGGTCCTGCAATATGGTGAGACACCCTGAAAAAGTCGAAAAATGAAAAAATCACACTGTAGGATTTGGAATATGATGAGAAACCCTGAAAAAGTCAAAAAATGAGAAAATCACACTGTAGTACCTGGAATATGGTGAGAAACACTGAAAAAGTCTAAAAATAAGATAAAACTTGTAGTACCTGAAATATGGTGAGAAACCCTGAAAAAGTCGAAAAATGAGAAAATCACACTGTAGGACTACGAATATGATGAGAAACCGTGAAAAAGTATAAAATGAGAAAAATACACTGTAGGAGCTGGAATATGGAGAGAAACCCTGAAAAGTTTAAAAAATTAGAAAATCACCACTTGTAGGACCTCCAATATGGTGAGAAACCCTGAAAAACTCGAAAAATGAGAAAATCACACAGTAGGACCTGGAATATGGTGAGAAACACTGAAAAAGTCAAAAAAATGAGAAAACCACACAGGAGGACCTGCAATATGGTGAGAAACCGTGAAACAGTCGAAATATAAGAAAATCAAATTTGTAGGTCCTGCAATATGGTGAGACACCCTGAAAAAGTCGAAAAATGAAAAAATCACACTGTAGGATTTGGAATATGATGAGAAACCCTGAAAAAGTCAAAAAATGAGAAAATCACACTGTAGTACCTGGAATATGGTGAGAAACACTGAAAAAGTCTAAAAATAAGATAAAACTTGTAGTACCTGAAATATGGTGAGAAACCCTGAAAAAGTCGAAAAATGAGAAAATCACACTGTAGGACTACGAATATGATGAGAAACCGTGAAAAAGTATAAAATGAGAAAAATACACTGTAGGAGCTGGAATATGGAGAGAAACCCTGAAAAGTTTAAAAAATTAGAAAATCACACTTGTAGGACCTCCAATATGGTGAGAAACCCTGAAAAACTCGAAAAATGAGAAAATCACACAGTAGGACCTGGAATATGGTGAGAAACACTGAAAAAGTCAAAAAAATGAGAAAACCACACAGGAGGACCTGCAATATGGTGAGAAACCGTGAAACAGTCGAAATATAAGAAAATCAAATTTGTAGGTCCTGCAATATGGTGAGACACCCTGAAAAAGTCGAAAAATGAAAAAATCACACTGTAGGATTTGGAATATGATGAGAAACCCTGAAAAAGTCAAAAAATGAGAAAATCACACTGTAGTACCTGGAATATGGTGAGAAACACTGAAAAAGTCTAAAAATAAGATAAAACTTGTAGTACCTGAAATATGGTGAGAAACCCTGAAAAAGTCGAAAAATGAGAAAATCACACTGTAGGACTACGAATATGATGAGAAACCGTGAAAAAGTATAAAATGAGAAAAATACACTGTAGGAGCTGGAATATGGAGAGAAACCCTGAAAAGTTTAAAAAATTAGAAAATCACACTTGTAGGACCTCCAATATGGTGAGAAACCCTGAAAAACTCGAAAAATAAGAAATTCATACTTGTAGGACCTACAATATGATGAGAAACACTGAAAAAATCAAAAATGAGAAAATTACACTGTAGGACCTGGAATATTTTTGAGAAACCCTGAAAAAGTCCGAAAAGGAGAAAATCACACTCTAGGACTTGGAATAAGATGAAAAAACCTGAAAAAGTCAAAAAATGAGAAAATCATACTGTAGTACCTAGAATATGGTGAGAAACACTGAAAAAGTCTTAACAGGAGAAAATCACACAGTAGGACCTGGAATATGGTGAGAAACCCTGAAATATTTGAAAAATAAGAAAATCAAACTTGTAGTACCTGCAATATGGTGAGAAACCCTGAAAAAGTCGAAAAATGAGAAAATCACACTGTTCGACTTGGAATAAGATGAGAAACCGTGAAAATTTTAAAAAATGAGAAAAATACACTGTAGTAGATGGAACATGATGAGAAACCCCGCAAAAGTCGAAAAATAAGAAATTAACACTTGTAGGACCTGCAATATGGTGAGAATCCCTGAAAAACTCGAAAAATGAGAAAATCACACTCTAGGACTTGGAATATGATGAGAAACCCTGAAAAAGTCGAAAAATGAGAAAATCACACAGTAGGACCTGCAATATGGTGAGAAACCCTGAAACAGTCGAAAAATAAGAAATTCAAACTTGTAGTACCTGCAATATGGTGAGAAACCCTGAAAAATTCGAAAAATGAGAAAATCACACTGTAGGACTTGGAATATGGTGAGAAACACTGAAAAAGTCAAAAAATGAGAATATCACACTGTAGTACCTGGAATATGGTGAGAAACACTAAAAAAGTATTAAAATGAGAAAATCACACAGTAGGACCTGGAATATGGTGATAAACTCTGAAATAGTCAAAAACATGAGAAAATCACGCAGTAGTACCTGGAATATGGTGAGAAACCTGAAAAGTCGAAAAAATGAGAAAATCACGCAGTAGGACCTGGAATATGGTGAGAAACTCTGAAAAAGTCGAAAAATAAGAAATTCACACTTGTAGGACCTACAATATGGTGAGAAACCCTGAAAAAGTCCAAAAAAGAGAAAATCACACTCTAGGACTTGGAATATGATGAGAAAACCTGAAAAAGTAAAAAAATGAATAAATCACACTGTAGTACCTAGAATATGGTGAGAAATACTGAAAAAGTCTTAACGTGAGAAAATCACACAGTAGGACCTGGAATATGGTGAGAAACCCTGAAACATTTGAAAAATAAGAAAATCAAACTTGTAGTACCTGCAATATGGTGAGAAACCCTGAAAAAGTCGAAAATGAGAAAATCACACTATAGGACATGGAATAAGATGAGAGACTGTGAAAATTTTAAAAAATGAATAAAATACACTGTAGTAGTTGGAACATGGTGAGAAACCCTGCAAAAGTCGAAAAATAAGAAATACACACTTGTAGGACCTGCAATATGGTGAGAATTACTGAAAAACTCGAAAAATGAGAAAATCACACTCTAGGACTTGGAATATGATGAGAAACCCTGAAAAAGTCGAAAAATGAGAAAATTACACTGGTGGACCTGGAATATGTTGAGAAACCCTTTAAAAGTCTAAAAAAGAGAAAGTCACCCTGTAGGACTTGGAATATGATGAGAAAACCTGAAAAAGTCAAAAAATGAGAAAATAACACTGTAGTACCTTGAATATGGTGAGAAAACACTGAAAAAGTCGAAAAATGAGAAAATCACACAGTAGGACCTGGAATATGGTGAGAAACCCTGAAGCAGTCGAAAAATAAGAAAATCAAATTTGTCGTATCTGCAATATGGTGAGAAACCCTGAAAAAGTAAAAAAATGAGAAAAATACACTGAAGGAGCTGGAATATGGTGAGAAACCCTGAAAAAGTCAAAAAATAAGAAATTCACACTTGTAGGACCTGCAATAGGGTGAGAAAAGTCGAAAAATGAGAAAATCACGCAGTAGGACCAGGAATATTGTGAGAAAACGTGAAAAAGTCTAAAAATGAGAAAAATACACTGTAGGAGCTGGAATACGGTGAGAAAAACTGAAAAAGTCGAAAAATGAGAAAATCACACTGTAGGACCTGGAATATGGTGAGAAACCCTGAAAAAGTCAAAAAATGAGAAAATCAAACTGTAGGTCCTGGAATATGGTGAGAAACCCTGAAAAAGTCAAAAATGAGAAAAATCACACTGTAATACATGGAATAAGTGGAGAAACTCTGAAAGAGTCAACAAATTAGAAAAAAAACACTCTAGGACATGGAATAACATGAGAAACCCTGAAAAAGTCAAAAAATGAGAAAATCACACTGTAGGACTTGGAATATGATGAGAAACCCTAAAAAAGTCGAAAAATGAGAAAATCACACTGTAGGACTTGGAATATGGTGAGGAACCCTGAAAAAGTCGAAAAATGAGAAAATCATGCAGTAGGACCTGGAATATGGTGAGAAAACCTGAAAAAGTCTTAAAATGAGAAAATCACACTGTAGGACTTTGAGTAAGATGAGAAACCCTGAAAAAGTCAAAAAAATGAGAAAATCACACTATAGGACTTGGAATATGGTGAGAAACCCTGAAAAAGTCAAAAAATGAGCAAATCATGCAGTAGGACCTGGAATATGGTCAGAAACACTGAAAAAGTCTAAAATTAAAAAATCACACATTAGGACCTGGAAAATGGTGAGAATATCTGAAAAAGTCGAAAAATAAGAAATTCATACTTGTAGGACCTACAATATGATGAGAAACACTGAAAAAATCAAAAAATGAGAAAATTACACTGTAGGACCTGGAATATTTTTGAGAAACCCTGAAAAAGTCCGAAAAGGAGAAAATCACACTCTAGGACTTGGAATAAGATGAAAAAACCTGAAAAAGTCAAAAAATGAGAAAATCATACTGTAGTACCTAGAATATGGTGAGAAACACTGAAAAAGTCTTAACGTGAGAAAATCACACAGTAGGACCTGGAATATGGTGAGAAACCCTGAAATATTTGAAAAATAAGAAAATCAAACTTGTAGTACCTGCAATATGGTGAGAAACCCTGAAAAAGTCGAAAAATGAGAAAATCACACTGTTCGACTTGGAATAAGATGAGAAACCGTGAAAATTTTAAAAAATGAGAAAAATACACTGTAGTAGATGGAACATGATGAGAAACCCTGCAAAAGTCGAAAAATAAGAAATTAACACTTGTAGGACCTGCAATATGGTGAGAATCCCTGAAAAACTCGAAAAATGAGAAAATCACACTCTAGGACTTGGAATATGATGAGAAACCCTGAAAAAGTCGAAAAATGAGAAAATCACACAGTAGGACCTGCAATATGGTGAGAAACCCTGAAACAGTCGAAAAATAAGAAATTCAAACTTGTAGTACCTGCAATATGGTGAGAAACCCTGAAAAATTCGAAAAATGAGAAAATCACACTGTAGGACTTGGAATAAGATGAGAAATCATGAAAAAGTCAAAAAATGAGAGAAATACACTGTAGGAGCTGGAATATGGTGAGAAACCCCGAAAAAGTCGAAAAATCAGAAAATTACACTTGTAGGACCACCAATATGGTGAGAAACACTGAAAAAGTCGAAAAATGAGAAAAATCACACTGTAGTATATGGATAATGGTGATATAATCTGAAGAAGTCAAAAAATTAGAAAAATCACACTCTAGGACTTGGAATAAGATGAGAAACCCCGAAAAGTCAAAAAATGAGAAAATCACACTGTAGGACTTGGAATATGATGAGAAACCCTGAAAAAGTCAAAAAATGAGAAAATCACACTGTACGACTTGGAATATGGTGAGAAACCCTGAAAAAGTCGAAAAATGAGAAAATCACGCTGTAGGACCAGGAATATTGTGAGAAAACGTGAAAAAGTCTAAAAATGAGAAAAATACACTGTAGGAGCTGGAATATGGTGAGAAAACCTGATAAAGTCGAAAAATAAGAAACTCACACTTGTTTGACCTCCAATATAGTTAGAAACCCTGAAAAAGTCTTAAAATGAGAAAATCACACTGTAGGACCTGGAATATGGTGAGAAACACTGAAAAAGTCAAAAAATGAGAAAATCACACTTTAGGACTTGGAATATGATGAGAAACCCATAAAAGTCAAAAAATGAGAAAATCACGCTGTAGGGTTGGAATATGGTGAGAAAAACTGAAAAGTCGAAAAAAGAAAAAAATCACGCATTAGGAGCGGCAATTTGGTGAGAAACACTGAAAAGGCTTAAAATGAGAAAATCACACTGTAGGACCTGGAATATGGTGAGAAAACCTGAAAAAGTAAAAAATGAGAAAAATCACACTGTAATACATAGAGTAAGTGGAGAAACTATGAAAGAGTCAACAAATTAGAAAAATAACACTCTAGGACATGGAATAATATGAGAAACCCTGAAAAAGTCAAAAAATGAGAAAATCACACTGTAGGACTTGGAATATGATGAGAAACCCTAAAAAGTCGAAAAATGAGAAAATCACACTGTAGGACCTGGAATATGGTGAGAAACCCTGAAAAAGTCAAAAAATGAGAAAATCATGCAGTAGGACCTGGAATATGGTGAGAAACCCTGAAAAAGTCTTAAAATGAGAAAATCACACTGTAGGACCTGGAATATGGTGAGAAACCCTGAAAAAGTCAAAAAAAGAGAAAAACACACTCTAGGACTTGGAATATGATGAGAAACCCTGAAAAAGTCAAAAAATGAGAAAATCACACTGTAGGACCTGGAATATGGTGAGAAACCCTGAAAAAGTCAAAAAAAGAGAAAAACACACTCTAGGACTTGGAATATGATGAGAAACCCTGAAAAAGTCAAAAAATGAGAAAATCACACTGTAGGACCTGGAATATGGTGAGAAACCCTGAAAAAAGTCAAAAAATGAGAAAATCAAACTGTAGGTCCTGGAATAAGGTGAGAAACCCTGAAAAAGTCCAAAACTGAGAAAAATCACACTGTAATACATGGAATAAGTGGAGAAACTCTGAAAGAGTCGACAAATTAGAAAAATAACACTCTAGGACATGGAATAATATGAGAAACCCTGAAAAAGTCAAAAAATGAGAAAATCACACTGTACGACTTGGAATATGGTGAGAAACCCTGAAAAAGTCGAAAAATGAGAAAATCATGCAGTAGGACCTGGAATATGGTGAGAAACCCTGAAAAAGTCAAAAAATGAGAAAATCACACAGTAGGACCTGCAATATGGTGAGAAACCCTGAAAAAGTTGAAAAATGAGAAAATCACACTGTAGGACTTGGAATAAGATGAGAAACCGTGAAAAAGACAAAAAATGACAAAAATACACTGTAGGAGCTGGAATATGGTGAGAAAACCCTGAAAAAGTCCAACAATAAGAAATTCACACTTGTAGGACCTGCAATATGGTGAGAAACCCATAAAAGTCAAAAAATGAGAAATCACACTGTAGGACTTGGAGTAAGATGAGAAACCCTGAAAAAGTCAAAAAATGAGAAAATCACACTATAGGACTTGGAATATGGTGAGAAACCCTGAAAAAGTCAAAAAATGAGAAAATCACACAGTAGAACCTGGAATTTGGTGAGAAACCCTGAAAAAGTCTAAAAATGAGAAAATCACACAGTAGCACTGCAATATGGTGAGAAACCCTGAAAAAGTCGAAAAATGAGAAAATTACAGTGTAGGACATGGAATATGGTGAGAAACCCTGAAAAAGTCAAAAATGAGAAAATCACGCAGTAGGTCCAGGAATTTGGTGAGAAGCACTGAAAAAGTCTAAAATAAGAAAATCACACTGTAGTACCTGGAATATGGTGACAAACCCTGAAAATGTCAAAAAAATGAGAAAATCACACTGTAGGACTTGGAATATGGTGAGAAACCCTGAAAAAGTCGAAAAATGAGAACATCAGGCAGTAGGACCTGGAATATGGTGAGAAACACTGAAAAATCTTGAAATGAAAAAATCACACTGTAGGACCTGGAATATGGTGAGTAACTCTGAAAAAGTCGAAAAATTAGAAATTCACACTTGTAGGACCTGCAATATGGTGAGAAACACTGAAAAAGTCAAAAAATGAGAAAATCACACTGTACGACTTGGAATATGGTGAGAAACCCTGAAAAAGTCGAAAAATGAGAAAATCATGCAGTAGGACCTGGAATATGGTGAGAAACCCTGAAAAAGTCAAAAAATGAGAAAATCACACAGTAGGACCTGCAATATGGTGAGAAACCCTGAAAAAGTTGAAAAATGAGAAAATCACACTGTAGGACTTGGAATAAGATGAGAAACCGTGAAAAAAGACAAAAAATGACAAAAATACACTGTAGGAGCTGGAATATGGTGAGAAACCCTGAAAAAGTCCAACAATAAGAAATTCACACTTGTAGGACCTGCAATATGGTGAGAAACCCATAAAAGTCAAAAAATGAGAAAATCACACTGTAGGACTTGGAGTAAGATGAGAAACCCTGAAAAAGTCAAAAAATGAGAAAATCACCATATAGGACTTGAAATATGGTGAGAAACCCTGAAAAAGTAAAAAATGAGCAAAATATGCAGTAGGACCTGGAATATGGTGAGAAACACTGAAAAAGTCTTAACATGAGAACAATCATACTGTAGGACCTGGAATATGGTCAGAAACACTGAAAATGTCTAAAAATGAGAAAATCACACATTAGGACCTGGAATATGGTGATAAACTCTGAAAAAGTCAAAAAAATGAGAAAATTACACTGTAGGACCTGGAATATTTTTTGAGAAACCCTGAAAAAGTCCGAAAAAGAGAAAATCACACTCTAGGACTTGGAATAGGATGAGAAAACCTGAAAAAGTCAAAAAATGAGAAAATCACACTGTAGTACCTAGAATATGGTGAGAAACACTGAAAAAGTCTTAACGTGAGAAAATCACACAGTAGGACCTGGAATATGGTGAGAAACCCTGAAATATTTGAAAAATAAGAAAATCAAACTTGTAGTACCTGCAATATGGTGAGAAACCCTGAAAAAGTCGAAAAATGAGAAAATCACACTGTTCGACTTGGAATAAGATGAGAAACCGTGAAAATTTTAAAAAATGAGAAAAATACACTGTAGTAGATGGAACATGGTGAGAAACCCTGCAAAAGTCGAAAAATAAGAAATTCACACTTGTAGGACCTGTAATATGGTGAGAATCCCTGAAAAACTCGAAAATGAGAAAATCACACTCTAGGACTTGGAATATGATGAGAAACCCTGAAAAAGTCGAAAAATGAGAAAATCAAACAGTAGGACCTGGATTATGGTGAGAAACCCTGAAACAGTCGAAAAATAAGAAATTCAAACTTGTAGTACCTGCAATATGGTGAGAAACCCTGAAAAATTCGAAAAATGAGAAAATCACACTGTAGGACTTGGAATAAGATGAGAAATCATGAAAAAGTCAAAAAATGAGAGAAATACACTGTAGGAGCTGGAATATGGTGAGAAACCCCGAAAAAGTCGAAAAATAAGAAAATTACACTTGTAGGACCACCAATATGGTGAGAAACCCTGAAAAAGTCGAAAAATGAGAAAATCACACACTAGGACCCAGAATATGGTGAGAAACCCTGAAAAAGTTGAAAAATGAGAATATCAAACTGTAGGACCTGGAATATGGTGAGAAACACTGAAAAAGTCAAAAAATGAGAAAATCACACTTTAGGACATGGAATATGATGAGAAACCCTGAAAAAGTAAAAAAATGAGAAAAATCACACTGTAATACATGGAGTAAGTGGAGAAACTCTGAAAGAGTCAACAAATTAGAAAAATAACACTCTAGGACATGGAATAAGATGAGAAACCCTGAAAAAGTCAAAAAATGAGAAAATCACACTGTAGGACTTGGAATATGATGAGAAACCCTAAAAAAGTCGAAAAATGAGAAAATCACACTGTAGGACTTGGAATATGGTGAGAAACCCTGAAAAAGTCGAAAAATGAGAAAATCATGCAGTAGGACCTGGAATATGGTGAGAAACCCTGAAAAAGTCAAAAAATGAGAAAATCACACAGTAGGACCTGCAATATGGTGAGAAACCCTGAAAAAGTTGAAAAATGAGAAAATCACACTGTAGGACTTGGAATATGATGAGAAACCCTGAAAAAGTCAAAAAATGAGAAAATCACACTGTACGACTTGGAATATGGTGAGAAACCCTGAAAAAGTCGAAAAATGAGAAAATCATGCAGTAGGACCTGGAATATGGTGAGAAACCCTGAAAAAGTCGAAAAATGAGAAAATCACTTTGTTCGACTTTGAATAAGATGAGAGACCGTGAAAATTTTAAAAAATGAGAAAAATACACTGTAGTAGCTGGAACATGGTGAGAAACCCTGCAAAAGTCGAAAAATAAGAAATTCACACTTTTAGGACCTGCAATATGGTGAGAATCCCTGAAAAAGTCGAAAAATGAGAAAATCACACTCTAGGAATTGGAATATGATGAGAAACCCTGAAAAAGTCGAAAAATGATAAAATCACACAGTAGGACCTGCAATATGGTGAGAAACCCTGAAACAGTCAAAAAATAAGAAAATCAAACTTGTAGTACCTGCAATATGGTGAGAAAACCTGAAAAAAGAAAGAAACAAAGAAAGAAAGAAAGAAAGAAAGAAAGAAAGAAAGAAAGAAAGAAAGAAAGAAAGAAAGAAAGAACGAAAGAAAGAAACAAACCAAGGAGAATAAAAAGTTTTTATAAAAGTTTTATAAAAAGTGTTAAAGTTTTTAAAAATTAAAAAAAAAATTACCAGATCACCATCAAGCACACACAGCATTGGCTGTCTTCAGGTGTATCCTTTCAGCGTCCGAAACAAAAAGCAATGGCTGTCTGTCTTCAGGTGTATCCTATTCTCGAGTCTTACTTCCAACTGAGTGCTGGGCTGAGCTGCCTCATTATGTAATTGTAAACCTTCCTTGGTTTGTCTTTTCCATTTCTAAGACTAACAGGCCTTTTTCTATTTAGAGAATATGCTCATGACTGTCCTTTAGATATAGTAAATATAACTGTTGCTCATAAAACTTGTTTTCTAGGAATTTTTAAAGGGCAATGGCAGAGATTATTTATAAAAAATATTTTGCATTTATTTATTTGTGTGAGTGATGAAGCTCAGGTCTTCAAACTCGTCAGGAGTTATGATTACCTCCCCTCTCTCTCACCCCCTCTTTCTCCTCTCTCTCAATGATCAATTTTATTTTTAGTGTAAGAATGTTTTGCATGTGTATGCTGTGCCCACAGACTCCAGAACAGAGTATTAGATCCCCTGGAACTGGAGATGGGCCACCATATATATATACTGGTAATTGAGCCCAGGTTCTCTGGAAGAGGAGACAATGCTCTTAATTGTTGAGTCCTCTCTGTAGCCACATCTTTCATTCTTTTTTTTTTGAGTATATGTGAGGCTGTTTTTATATACATCATATGCAGACAATAAGAATGATTTAGATTCTTCAGCATCTGACACACTCTTCTGGAGTGTCTGAACATAGCTACAGCATACTTAAATATAATAAATAAATAAATCTTTAAAAAGAAAAGGAAAAGTAAAAAAGAAAGAACAGGCCTGCCATATGCATGTTCATAGAGGAAAATGGAAGAGACCCCAATCTAACCTCAGCAGGGTGCTTCCTTCTGGATGGTAGCTCACAGTTTCATCCCAGCAAGACAGGCAAATCACTGACTTCAAGGACAGTAAGGTTCAGGACAGCCAAGGTTAGGAAGGAAAAGGGTCTATGTTGAGAATACAAACCGACAAAACAACAACTAGGAAAAAGAAGTGACAATGTAACTTGGGGTAGGGTACCAACAAGAGAAAGCTTTCTGTTACCACTTACAAACACCAGTAGCCTTGCACCCTTCTGCCCAGGTCCCTGCCTTCCTTTCTAGGCATTCTAAGGATGCCAGGGGGTGGGGGAATCCAGATTAACTTTTTTAATATCAAAGACTTGGTCTTCGATGTCTATAGGAAGCCCTTCTCAGTGCCTTTAACTACCACTGAACTTTCAGGGCTGTGACTCAACTGTAACAAGGAACAGGGCTAAGAACCTGCAGCCTTTGAAAACAACTATTTTTTTAAAGTGGGGGACACAAATCAGCAGTAGAAGCCCTCAGGTTCAGCCATAATACTTGTTAGGGAAAGAGCCTCAATGTCCGGAGCTGAGGTCTCATGGGTGAACTGCTTCAAGCTCTGAGTATCATTGAAAGAAAGAAAAGATATCATGTGGTTGCTTAATTTATTTATTTTATTATTTCTATTTTTTGTTTTCTTTTGTTTTGTTTTAGAAAAGGCCTCAGTCTGTAGCTATGGCTGACCTAGGACAGACTACATGTGTTAATTAGGGTTTCACAGCTGAGAAACAGACCATACCTATGTAAGACTTAGAAAACCCAACAGTCAGTGGTGGCTCGAGCTCTTAATGAGAGCACTCTGGAGGCAGAGGCAGTCAGTTTCTGAGTTTGAGGCCAGCCTGGTTAAAGACAGGGATAGGCAGGGCTAGGCAAGGCAGGGCTAGGCTAGGCAAGGGGCTAGGCTAGGCTAGGCAAGAGGCTAGGCTAGGCTAGGCAAGGGGCTAGGCTAGGCTAGGCTAGGCAAGGGGCTAGGCAATACAGAAAGACAAGTATGGCAGGCCTGGTGGTTTTTCTTTCTTTCTTATCCCTTTTAAAAATGTTTATTTATTTATTTATTTATTTATTTATTTATTTATTTATTTATTTATTTATTAGATATAAGTACACTGTAGCTGTCTTCAGACACTCCAGAAGAGAGTGTCAGATTCTGGAGAATCTAAATCCCTCTTATGGGCCTCATATGATGTACATAAACACAGCCTCACATATACTTCTAAAAATTTAAAGATGTGTGGGGCCACTGAACGGGCTCAACAATTGACAGCATTGTCTCCTCTTCCAGAGAACCTGGGATCAACTACCAGCCACTATATGGTGGCCCATTTCCAGTTCCAGGGGATCAGACAGACAGACAGACAAACAGTCAAGGATGGCAGGCCTGCCTGGTTTTTCTTTCTTTCTTATCCTTTTTAAAAAAATGTTTATTTATTTATTTATGTATTTATTATATATAAGTACACTGTAGCTGTCTTCAGACACTCCAGAAGAGGGTGTCAGATTCTGGAGGATCTAAATCCCTCTTATGGTCTCCATATGATGTACATAAACACAGCCTCACATACATTTCTAAAAATTTAAAGATGTGTGGGGCCACTGAAAGGGCTCAATAATTAACAGCATTGTCTCCTCTTCCAGAGAACCTGGGATGAACTAACAGCAACTATATGGTGGCCCATCTCCAGTTCCAGGGGATCAGACAGAGAGACAGACATACACACAGATAGAGATAAGGATGGAGGCCTGCCTGGTCTTTCTTTCTTTCTTATTCTTTTAAGAAATGTTTATTTATTTATTTATGTATTTATTAGATATGGGTACACTGTAGCTGTCTTCAGACACTCCATTAGAGTGTGTCAGATTCTGGAGAATCTAAATCCCTCTTCTGGTCTCCATATGATGTACATAAACACAGCCTCACATACACTTCTAAAAATTTAAAGATGGGTAGGGCCACTGATAGGGTTCAACAATTAACAGCATTGTCTCCTCTTCCAGAGAACCTGGGATCAACTACCAGCAACTATATGGTAGCCCATCTCCACTTCCAGGGGATCAGACAGACAGACAGACAGACAGACAGAGATAAGGATGGCAGGCCTGCCTGGTCTTACTTTCTTTCTTATCCTTTTTAAAAAATGTTTATTTATTTATTTATTTATTTATTTATTTATTTATTTATTATATATAAATACACTGTAGCTGTCTTCAGACACTCCAGTAGAGGGTGTCAGATTCTGGAGAATCTAAATCCTCTTATAATCTGAATATGATGTACATAAAAAGGCCTCACATATACTTCTAAATATTTAAAGAAGTGTGGGGCCACTGAAAGGGCTCAACAATTAACAGCATTGTCTCCTCTTCCAGAGAACCTTGGATCAACTACCAGCAACTATATGGTGGCCCATCTCCAGTTCCCGGGGATCAGATAGACAGACAGACAGACAGACAGAGATATGGATGGCAGGCCTGCCTGTTCTTTCTTTCTTTCTTATCCTTTTTAAAAAATGTTTAATTAATTATTTATTTATTTATCTATTTATTTATTAGATATAAGTACACTGTAGCTGTCTTCAGACACTCCAGAAGAGGGTGTCAGATTCTGGAGAATCTATATCCCTCTTATGGTCTGCATATGATGTACAAAAACACAGACTCACATTTTCTTCTAAAAATTTAAAGATGGGTGGGGCCCCAAAAATGGCTCAACAATTAACAGCATTGCTTCCTCTTCCAGAGAACCTTGGATAAACTACCAGCAACTATATGGTGGCTCATCTCCAGTTCCAGGGTATCAGACAGTCAGACAGAGAGACAGAGATAAGGATGGAGGCCTGCCTGGACTTTCTTTCTTTCTTATACTTTTAAAAAAATGTTTATTTATTTATTTATATATTTATTTATTTATTTATTTATTAGATATAAGTACACTATAGCTGTCTTCAGACACTCTAGAAGAGGGTGTCATCTTCTGGAGAATCTAAATCCCTCTTATGGTCTGTATATGATGTACATAAACACAGGCTTACATATACTTCTAAAAATTTAAAGCTGGGTGGGCCCACTGAAAAGGCTCAAAAATTAACACCATTGTCTCCTCTTCCAGAGAATATGGGATCAACTACCAGCAACTATATGGTGTCCCATCTCAAGTTGCAGGGGATCAGACAGACAGACAGACAGACAAAGATAAGGATGTCAGTTCTGCCTGATTTTTCTTTGTTTCTTATCCTTTTTAAAAATGTTTATTTATTTATTCATTTATTTATTTATTTATTTATTTATTTATTTATTTATTATATATAAGTACACTGTAGCTGTCTTCAGACTCTCCAGAAGAGGGTGTCAGATTCTGGAGAATCTATATCCCTCTTATGGTCTGCATATGATGTACATAAACACAGCCTCACATATACTTCTAAAAATTTAAAGATGGGTGGGGCCACTGAAAGGGCTCAACAATTAACAGCATTGTCTCCTCTTCCAGAGGACCTGGGATCAACTACCAGCAACTATATTGTGGCCCATCTCCAGTTCCAGGGGATCTGACAGTCATACATACAGACAGACAGACAATGATTGCACTACTGCCTGGTTTTTCTTTCATTCTTATACATTTTAAAAATGTTTATTTATTTATATATGTATTTATTAGATATAAGTACACTGTAGCTGTCTTCAGATACTTCAGAAGAGGGCGTCATATTCTAGAGAATCTAAATCCCTCTTATGGTCTGCATATGATGTACATAAACACAGCCTCACATATACTTCTAAAAATTTAAAGATGTGTGGGGCCACTGAAACGGCTCAACAATTAACAGCATTGTCTCCTCTACCAGAGAACCTGGGATCAACTAGCAGCAACTATATGGTGGCCCACCTCCAGTTCCAGGGGATCAGACAGACAGACAGACAGACAAACAAGGATTGCAGGCCTGCGTGGTTTTACTTTCTTTCTCATCCTTTTTAAAAAATGTTTATTTATTTATTTATATATTTATTTATTTATTTATTTATTTATTTATTTATTTATTTATTTATTTATTAGATATAAGTACACTGTAGTTGTGTTCAGACACTCCAGATGAGGGTGTCAGATCCTGGAGAATCTAAATCCCTCTTATGGTCTGCATATGATGTACATAAACACAGCCTAACATATACTTCTAAAAATTTAAAGATAGGTGGAGTCACTGAAAGGGCTCAACAATTAACAGCATTGTCTCCTCTTCCAGAGAACCTGGGATCAACTAACAGCAACTATATGGTGGCCCATCTCCAGTTCCAAGCGATCAGACAGACTGACAGACAGACAGACTGACAGAGATAAGGATGGAAGGCCTGCCTGGACTTTCTTTCTTTCTTATCCTTTTTAAAAAATGTTTATTTATTTATTTATATGTTTATTAGATGTAAGTACACTGTAGCCATCTTCAGACACTCCAGAAGAAGTTGTCAGATTCTGGAAAATCTAAATCCCTCTTATGGTCTGTATATGATGTACATAAACACAGCCTCACATTTACTTCTTAAAATTTAAAGGTGGGGGGGCATTGAAAGGGCTCATCAATTAACCGAATTGTCTCCTCTTCCAGAGAACCTGGGATCAACTACCAGCACCTATATGGTAGCCCATCTCCAGTTCCAGGGGATCAGAACGACAGACAGACAGACAGACAGACAGAGATAAGGATGGCAGGCCTGCCTGGTCTTTCTTTCTTTCTTATCCGGTTTAAATAATGTTTATTTATTTATTTATTTATTTATTTATTTATTTATTTATGTATTTATTAGATATAAGTACACTGTAGCTGTCTTCAGACACTCCAGAAGAGGGTGTCAGATACTGACGAATCTAAATCCCTCTTCTGGTCTGCATATGATGTACATAAACACAGCCTCAGATACACTTCTAAAAATTTAAAGATGGGTAGGGCCACAAATAGGGGTCAACAATTAACAGCATTGTCTCCTCTTCCAGAGAACCTGGTATCAACTACCAGCAACTATATGGTAGCCCATCTCCAGTTCCAGGGGTTCAGACAGACACACAGACAGACAGACAGAGATAAGGATGGCAGGCCTGCCTGGTCTTACTTTCTTTCTTATCCTTTTTAAAAAATGTTTATTTATTTATTTATTTATTTATTTATGTATTTATTATATATAAGTACACTGTAGTTGTCTTCAACACTCCAGAAGAGGGTGTCAGATTCTCGAGTATCTAAATCCCTCTTATGGTCTGCATATGATGTACATAAACACAGCCTCACATTTACTTCTTAAAATTTAAAGGTGGGGGTGGCACTGAAAGGGCTCAGCAATTAACAGCATTGTCTCCTCTTCCAGAGAACCTGGGATCAACTACCTGCAACTATATGGTGTCCCATCTCCACTCCCAGGGGATCAGACAGACGGACAGACAGACAAGGATAAGGATGGCAGGCCTGCCTGGTCTTTCTTTCTTTCTTATCCTTTTTAAAAAATGATTACTTATTTATTTATTTATTAGATATAAATACACTGTAGCTGTCTTCAGACACTCCAGAAGAGGGTGTCAGATTCTGGAGAATCTAAATCCCTCTTATAGTCTGCATATGATGTACATAAACACAGACTAACATATACTAGTAAAAATTTAACGATGAGTGGGGCCGCTGAAAGGGCTCAACAATTAACAGCATTCTCTCCTCTTCCAGAGAACCTGGGATCAACTACCAGCACCTATATGGTGGCCCATCTCCAGTTCCAGGGGATCAGAACGACAGACAGACAGACAGACAGACAGAGATAAGGATGGCAGGCCTCCTGGTCTTTCTTTCTTTCTTATCCGGTTTAAATAATGTTTATTTATTTATTTATTTATTTATTTATTTATTTATTTATTTATTAGATATAAGTACACTGTAGCTTTCTTCAGACACTCCAGAAGAGGGTGTCAGGTTCAGATGAATCTAAATCCCTCTTCTGGTCTGCATATAATGTACATAAACACAGCTTCAAGACACTTCTAAAAATTTAAAGATGGGTAGGGCCACTGATAGGTCTCAACAATTAACATCATTGTCTCCTCTTCCAGAGAACCCGGGATCAACTACCAGGAACTATATGGTAGCCCATCTCCAGTTCCATGGGATCAGACAGACACACAGACAGAAAGACAGACAGAGATAAGGATGGGAGGCCTGCCTGGTCTTACTTTCTTTCTTATCCTTTTTAAAAAAATGTTTATTTATTTATTTATTTATTTATTTATTTATTTATTTATTTATTTATTTATTATATATAAGTACACTGTAGCTGTCTTCAGACACTCCAGTAGAGGGTGTCAGATTCTGGAGAATCTAAACCCTCTTATAATCTGAATATGATGTACATAAACACAGCCTCATATATACTTCTAAATATTTAAAGAAGTGTGGGCCCACTGAAAGGGCTCAACAATTAACAGCATTGTCTCCTCTTCCAGAGAACCTTGGATCAACTACCAGCAACTATATGGTGGCCCATCTCCAGTTCCAGGGGATCAGACAGACAGACAGACAGACAGACAGAAATAAGGATGGCAGGCCTGCCTGGTCTTACTTTCTTTCTTATCCTTTTTAAAAATGTTTATTTATTTATTTATTTATTTATTTATTTATTTATTTATTTATTATATATAAGTACACTGTAGCTGTCTTCAGACACTCCAGTAGAGGGTGTCAGTTTCTGGAGAATCTAAATCCTCTTATAATCTGAATATGATGTTCATAAACAGGCCTCACATATACTTCTAAATATTTAAAGAAGTGTGGGGCCACTGAAAGGGCTCAACAATTAAGAGCATTTTCTCCTCTTCCAGAGAACCTTGGATCAACTACCAGCAACTATATGGTGGCCCATCTCCAGTTCCCGGGGATCAGATAGACAGACACACAGACAGACAGAGATATGGATGGCAGGCTTGCCTGGTCTTTCTTTCTTTCTTATCCTTTTTAAAAAAATGTTTATTTATTTATTTATTCATTTATTTATCTATTTATTTATTAGATATAAATACACTGTAGCTGTTCAGATACTCCAGAAGAGGATGTCAGATTCTGGAGAATCTAAATCCCTCTTATGGTCTGCATATGATGGACATAAACACAGCCTCACATATACTTCTAAAAATTTAAAGAAGGGTGGGCCCACTCTAAAAGCTCAACAATTAACAGCATTGTCTCCTCTTCCAGAGTACCTGGGATCAACTACCAGCAACTATATGGTGGCCCATCTCCAGTTCCAGGGGATCAGACAGAAAGACATACAGACAGTGCTAAGGATGGCAGGCCTGCCCTGTCTTTCTTTCTTTCTTATTCTTTTTAAAAAATATTTATTTATTTATTTATTTATTTATTTATTTATTTATTTATGCATTTCTTAGATATAAGTACACTGTAGCTGTCTTCAGACACTCCAGAAGAGGGTGTCAGATTCTGGAGAATCTAAATCCCTCTTATGGTCTGCATATGATGTACATAAACAGAGCCTCACATATACTTCTAAAAATTAAAAGATGGGTGGGCCCACTGAAAGGGCTCAACAATTAACAGCATTGTCTCTTCTTCCAGAGAACGTGGGATCAACTACCAGCAACTATATGGTGGCCCATCTCAAGTTCCAGGGGATAAGACAGACAGACAGACAGACAGAGATAAGGATGGCAGGCCTGCCTGATTTTTCTTTCTTTCTTATACTTTTTAAAAAATGTTTATTTATGTATTTATGTATTTATGAGATATAAGTACACTGTAGCTGTCTTCAGACACTCCAGAAGAGGGTGTCAGATTCTGGAGAATCTAAATCCCTCTTATGGTCTGCATATGATGTACATAAACACAGCCTCACATATACTTCTAAAAATTTAAAGATGGGTGGGGCCACTGAGAGGGCTCAACAACTAACAGCATTGTCTCCTCTTCCAGAGGACCTGGGATCAACTACCAGCAACTATATTGTGGCCCATCTCCAGTTCCAGGGGATCAGACAGACATACATACAGACAGACAGACAAGGATTGCAGGCCTGCCTGGTTTTTCTTTCTTTCTTATCCTTTTAAAATAATGTTTATTTATTTATTTATTTATTTATTTATTTATTTATGTATTTATTAGATATAAGTACACTGTAGTTGTCTTCAGACACTCCAGAAGAGGGTGTCAGATTCTGGAGAATCTAAATCCCTCTTATGGTCTTCATAATATGTACATAAACACAGCCTAACATATAGTTCTAAAAATTTAAAGATAGGTGGAGCCACTGAAAGGGCTCAACAATTAACAGCATTGTCTCCTCTTCCAGAGAACCTGGGATCAACTACCAGCAACTATATGCTGGCCCATCTACAGTTCCAGGGGATCAGACACACAGAGAGACAGACAGACACTGTAGGACCCAGAATATGGCAAGAAACCCTGAGAAAGGTAGAAAATTAATAATACACTCTGTAGTACCCAGAATATGGCAAGAAACCCTCATAAAAGTAGAAAATTAAAAACTCACACTGAAGGAACCCAAATATGGCAAGAAAACCTGAAAAATGTGGAAAATGAGAATAATCACAGTGTAGGAACCAGAATTCCGAAAATACTTGAAAAACGTCGTAAATGAGAAAATCACATTTTAGGATCCAGAAATTGGGGAGAAACCCTGAGAAACGTGGAAAATTAAAAATACACTCTGTAGCACTGAGAATATGGCAAGAAACCCTCAACAAAGTAGAAAATTAAAAACTCACACTGAAGGATCCCGAATATGGCGCGAAAACATTAAAAAGGTAGAAAATGAGAATAATCACACTGTATTACCCAGAATTACAAAAACATGAAAAACATCGAAAATGAGAAAATCACACTTGTAGGACCCAAAATACGAAAAAACTTGAAAAACGTGGAAAATGAGAAAATCACACTGCAGAAACGAGAATATGCCGAACAACCATGAAAAACCTGAAAATTAAAAATTCACACTATTGGACACAGAATATGGTGAGAAACCATGAAAAGACTGGACAATTAAAAATTCACACTTCATTACCCAGATATGGAGAGAAATACTGAAAACCGTGGGAAAAAATTCACAATGAAGGACCTGGAATACGGCAAGAGACCCTGAAAAAACATGGAAATGAGAAAATCACACAGTATAACCCAGAATATGACGAAAAAACCTGAAAAAGATAAAAAATTAAAATATCACACGGAAGGACCCAGAATATTGCGAAAAACCTGAAAAAGGAGGAAGATAAAAAACTCACACTGAAGGACACAGAATATGGCGAGAAAACCTGAAAAAAGTAGAAAATTAAAAATTCACACTGAAAGACCCCGAATATGGTTTGAAAACCTGAAAAAGGTGGAAAATGAGAATAATCACACTGTAGGACCCAGATTATGCCCAGAAACCCTGAAAACGTGTAAAATTAAAAAAAACATGCTGTAGGACCCAGAATATGGCGAGAAAACCTGAAAAAAGTAGAAAATTAAAAATTCACACTGAAGGACCCCGAATATGGTGAGAAAACCTGAAAAAGGTGGAAAATGAGAATAATCACACTGTAGGACCCAGATTTTGCCCAGAAACCCTGAAAACGTGGAAAATTAAAAATACATGCTGTAGGACCCAGAATATGGCGAGAAACCCTGAAAAAAGTTCAAAATTACAAACTCACACTGTAGGACCCCAAATATAGCGAGAAACCCTGAAAAAGGTGGAAAATGAGAAAATCACATTTCAGGACCCAGAATAGGCCGAGAAAATGTGAAAAACATGAAAATTAAAAATTCACACTAACGGACCCAGAATATGGCGAGAAAAACTTAATAAAAAAGTAGAAAATTAAAATCTCACAGTGAAGGAGCCCAAATATGGCGAGAAAACCTGAAAAAGGTGGAAAATGAGAAAATCACACTGTAGGATCTAGAATATGGTGAGAAACCCTGAAGAAAGTAGAAAAATACAAACTGACACTGAAGGACCCCAAATATGGGGAGAAAACCTGAAAAAGGTGGAAAATGAGAAAATCACACTGCAGGACCCAGAATATTTCAAGAAACACTGAAAAACGTGAAAATTAAAAATTCACACTGTCGGACACAGAATATGGCGAGAAACCATGAAAAAAAGTGGATAATTAAAATTCACACTGTATTACCCATAATATGGGGAGAAATACTGAAAAACGTGGAAAATTAAAAATCCACACTGAAGGACCTGGAATATGGCAAGAAAATCTGAAAATGTGGAAATGTGAAAATCACAGTGTAGGTCCCAGAATATGAAGAAAAAACCTGAAAAACGTGGAAAATGAAAAATACATACTATAGGACACAGTTTATGGCGAGAAACCCTGAAAGAGTAGAAAATTAAAAACTCACACTGAAGGACCCCAAATATGGCAAGAAACCCTGAAAAAAGTAGAAAATTACAAACTGACACTGAAGAACCCCAATTATGGCGAGAAAACCTGAAAAAGGTGGAAAATGAGAAAATCACACTGTAGGACCCAGAATATGCCAAGAAACCCTGAAAACGTGAAAAATTAAAAATACAACGTTTAGGACCCAGAATACGGCGAGAAACCCTGAAAAAATTAGAAAATTAAAAACTCACACTGAAGGACCCGAAAAATGGCTAGAAAGGCTGAAAAAGGTGGAAAATGAGAAAATCACACTGTAGGACCCAGAATTACGAAAAAAATTGAAAAATGTGGAAAATGAGAAAATCACACTGTAGGACCCAGAATATGCCGAGAAACGCTGAAAAAAGTGAAACATTAAATATTCACACTGTCGGACCAAGAATATTACCAAAAAAAAAAACCTTAAAAACGACGAAAATTAAAAATTTACACTGTGGGACCCAGAATATGGCGAGAAACACTGAAAAATGTGGAAAATTAAATTCACACTGTAGGAACAAGAATATGCCGAGAAAACCTGAAAAAGTTTGAAAATGAAAAAATCACACTATGGGACTTAGAATATGACGAAAAAAAAAACCTTAAAAACATGGAAAATTAAAAACTCCCACTGAAGAACCTAGAATATGGCAAGAAACCCTGAAAAAGGTGGAAAATGAGAAATTCACACTGTAGGACCCAGAATATGATGAGAAACACTGAAAAATGTTGAAAAATAAAAATTCACACTATAGGACCAGAATATGGAAAAAAAACTTGAAAAACGTGGAAAATTAAAAATTCACACTGCAGGACCCAGAATATGCTGAGAAAACCTGAAAAAGGTGGAAAATGAGAAAATCACACTGTAGGATGGAGAATTGGGGAAAAAAACTTGAAAAAAGTCAAAAATTAGAAAATCGCACAGTAGGAGCAAGAATATGCCAGAAACCCTGAAAACGTGGAAAATTAAAAATACACGCTGTAGGATTCAGAATATGGCAAGAAACCCTGAAAGAACTAGAAAATTAAAAACTCACACTGAAGGACCCGGAATATGGCGAGAAAATCTGAAAAATGTGGAAAATGAGAAAAACAATCTGTAGGACATAGAAATGCGAAAAAACTTAAAAAAAGTGGAAAATGAGAAAATCACATTGTAGGACCCAGAATATGCCAAGAAACCCTGAAAAACGAGAAAAAATAAAAATATGCTTTTTGGAGCCAGAATATTGCAAGAAACACAGTAAAAAGTAGAAAATTAAAAACTCACACTGAAACACACCGAATATGGCAAAAAACCTGAAAAAGGTGGAAAATGAGTATAATCACACTGTAGGACACAGAATAGCGAAAAAACTTGAAAAACGTGGAAAAGGAGAAAATCACACTGCAGAACCCAGAATATGCCGAGAAACCCTGAAAAACTAGAAAATTAAAAACTCACATTGAAGGACCCCGAATATGGAGAGTTAACCTGAAAAAGGTGGAAAATGAGAAAATCACACTGTAGGACCCAGAATTACAAAAAAACTTGAAAAACGTGGAAAAGGAGAAAATCACACTGCAAGACCCAGAATATGCCGAGAAACACTGAAAAATGTGAAAATAAAAAATTCACACTGTCAGACACAGAATATGGCAAGAAACCATGAAAGAAGTGGAAAATGAGAAAATCACACTGTATTGCCCAGAATATGGCGAGAAATACTGAAAAACGTGGAAAATTAAAAATTCAGACTGAAGAACCTGGAATATGGCAAGAAAACCTGAAAAACGAGGAAATGGGAAAATCACACTGTACAAGCCAGAATATGCAGAGAAACCTTTGAAAAACGTGGAAAATTAAAAATACACTCTGTAGGACCCAGAATATGGCGAGAAACCCTGAAGAATGTAGAAAATTAAAAACTCACATTGAAGGACCCCGAATATGGCGAGAAAACCTGAAAAAGGTGGAAAATGAGAAAAGCACACCGTAGGACCCATAATATTACAAAAAACTTGAAAGAAGTGGAAAATTAAAAATTCACAGTGAAGGACCCAGAATATGGCGAGAAAACCTGAAAAACGAGGAAAATTCAAAATTCACACTGTAGGACCCAGAATATGGCTAGAAAACCTGAAAAAGTTGGAAAATGAGAATAATCACACTGTAGGACCAAGATATGCGAAAAAAACTTGAAAAATTTCAAAATTGAGAAAATCACACTGTAGGACCCAGAATATGCTGAGAAACACTGAAAAACGTGGAAAATTAAAAATACACGCTGTAGGACCCATAATATGTCGAGAAACCCTGAAAAATTAGAAATGTAAAAACTCACACTGAGGGACCACAAATATGGCAAGAAAACATGAAAAAGATGAAAAAAGAGAAAATCACACTGTAGGACCCAGAAATATGAAAAAACTTGAAAAATGTGGAAAATGAGAAAATCACACTGCAGAAACCAGAATATGACGAACAACCATGAAAAACCTGAAAATTAAAAATTCACACAGTCGGACACAGAATATGGTGAGAAACCATGAAAAAAGTGGACAATTAAAAATTCACACTTTATTACCCAGATATGGCGAGAAATACTGAAAACCGTGGAAAAAAATTCACACTGAAGGACCTGGAATACGGAAAGTGACCCTGAAAAACATGGAAATGAGAAAATCACACAGTAGGACCCAGCATATGGCGAGAAAACCTGAAAAATGTAGAAAATTAAAAATTCACACTGAAGGACCCCGAATATTGCAAGAAAACCTGAAAAGGGTGGAAAATGAGAATAATCAATCTGTAGGACCCAGCTTATGCCTAGAAACCCTGAAAACGTGGAAAAATTAAAAATACATGCTGTAGGACCCAGAATATGGCCTGTAACCCTGAAAAAAGTTGAAAATAACAAACTCACAATGTAGGACCCCAAATATGGCGAGAAACCCTGCAAAAGGTGGAAAATGAGAAAATCACACTGCAGGATCCAGAATATGCCGAGAAAATGTGAAAAACGTGAAAATTAATAATTCACACTCACGGACCCAGAATATGGCGAGAAACACTTAATAAAAAAGTAGGAAATTAAAAACTCACAGTGAAGGAGCCCAAACATGACCAGAAAAACCTGAAAAAGGTGGAAAATGAGAAAATCACACTGTAGGATCCAGAATATGGCGAGAAATCCTTAAAAAAGTAGAAAAATAAAAACTCACACTGAAGGACCCCAAATATGGCAAGAAAATTCGAAAAAGGTGCAAAATGAGAAAATCACACAGTAGGACCCAGAATTACAAAAAAACTTGAAAAAAGTGGAAAATGAGAAAATCACACTGCAGGACCAAGAATATTTAGAGAAATCCTGAAAAACGTGAAAATTAAAAATTCACACTCCAGGACCTAGAATATGCCGAGAAATCCTGAAAAACGTGAAAATTAAAAATTCACATTATCGGACCCAGAATATGGTTAGAAACCCTGAAAAACGGGAAAATTAAAAATTCAACTGAAGGACCCGGAATATGGCGAGAAACCCTGAAAAAAGTAGAAAACTAAAAATTCACACTGAAGTACCCGGAATATGGCGAGAAAACCTGAAAAGGTGGAAAATGAGAATAATCACAGTGTAGGACCCAGAATTGCACAAAAAAAACTTGAAAAACATCGTAATGAGAAAATCACACTGTAGGACCCAGAATATGGCAAGAAACCCTGAGAAACGTGGAAAATTAATAATAAACTCTGTAGTACCCAGAATATGGCAAGAAACCCTCAAAAAAGTAGAAAATTAAAAACTCACACTGAAGAACCCCAAATATGGCAAGAAAACCTGAAAAATGTGGAAAATGAGAATAATCACAGATTAGGACCCAGAATTGCGAAAATACTTGAAATGTCGTAAATGAGAAAATCACATTTTAGGACCCAGAATATGGCGAGAAACCCTGAGAAACGTGGAAAATTAAAAATACACTCTGTAGCACCCAGAATATGGCAAGAAACGCTCAAAAAAGTAGAAAATTAAAAACTCACACTGAAGGACCCTGAATATGCCGAGAAAACATGAAAAAGGTAGAAAATGAGAATATTCACACTATATTACCCAGAATTACAAAAACATGAAAAACATCGAAAATGAGAAAATCACACTGTAGGACCCAGAATATGCCCAGAAACCATGAAAAACGTAGAAAATTAAAAATACACGCTCTAGGACCCAGAATATGGTGAGAAACTTTGAAAAAGAAAATTAAAAATTCACACTGAGGTATCACGAATATGGCGAGAAAACCTGAAAAAGGTGGAAAATGAGAATAATCACACTGTAGGACCCAGAATTGCGAAAAAACTTGAAAAACGTCGAAAATGAGAAAATCACACTGTAGGACCCACAATATGACGAAAAAAATCCTGAAAAACGTGGAAAATTAAAAATACACGCTGTAGGACACAGAATATGTCGAGAAACCCTGAAAAATTAGAAAATTAAAACCTCACACTGAAGGACCCTAAATATGGCGAGAGAACCTAAAAAATGTAGAAAATTAAAAATTCACACTAAAGGACCCGGAATATGGCAATAAAACCTGAAAAAAGAGGAAAATTAAAAATTCACACTGAAGGACCCAGAATATGGCAAGAAACCCTGAAAAATTAGAAAATTAAAAACTCACACTGAAGGACCCTAAATATGGCGAGAGAACATAAAAAAAGTAGAAAATTAAAAATTCACACTAAAGGACCCGGAATATGGCAATAAAACCTGAAAAAAGAGGAAAATTAAAAATTCACACTGAAGGACCTGGAATATGTGAAGAAAACCTGAAAAACGTGGAAATGAGAAAATCACACTGTAGGAACCAGAATATGACGGAAAAACCTGAAAAACGTGGAAAATTAAAAATTTACACTGAAGTACCCGGCATATGGCGAGAAAAACTGAAAAATGAGGAAAATTCAAAAACACACTGTAGGATCCAAAATATAGGCGAGAAAACCTGAAAAAGGTGGAAAGTGAGAATTATCACAATGTAGGACCCAGACTTGGAAAAAAAAAAAGTGAAAAACGTCGAAAATGAGAAAATCACACTGTAGGACCCAGAGTATGCCGAGAAACCCTGAAAAACGAGGAAAATTAAAAATACACGTTGGAGGACACAGAATATGTAGAGAAACACTGAAAAATTAGAAAAGTAAAAAATCACATTGAAGGACCCTAAATATGGCGAGAAAACCTTAAAAAGTTGTAAAATGAGAAAATCACACTGTAGGACGCAGAATTACGAAAAAACTCGAAAAAAGTGGAAAATGAGAAAATCACACTGCAAGACCCAGAATATGCCAGAAACCCTGAAAAATGTAAAAATTAAAAATTCACCCAGAATATGGCGAGAAATACTGAAAAACGTGGAAATTAAAATATTCACACTGAAGGACCCAGAATATGGCTAGGAAACCTGAAAAATGAGAAAAATTCAAAACTCACACTGTAGGAACCAGAATATGGCGAGAAAACCTGAAATAGGTGGAAAAATAGAAAATCACAATGTAGGACCCAGAATATGAAGTAAAAACTTGAAAAGCGTGGAAAATTAAAAATACACGATGTAGGACACAGAATATGTCGAGAAACCCTGAAAAATAAGAAAATTAAAACCTCACACTGAAGGACCAAAAAAAATGGCGAGAGAACCTGAAAAAAGTAGAAAATTAAAAATTCACACTGAAGGACCCAGAATTGCGAAAAAACTTGAAAAAAGTGGAAAATGAGAAAATCACACTGTAGGACCCAGAATATGCCAAGAAACCCTGAAAACGTGGAAAATTAAAAATACATGCTGTAGGACGCAGAATACAGAGAGAAACCCTGAAAAAACTAGAAAATTACAAATTCACACTGAAGGACACCAAATATGGCTAGAAAACCTGAAAAAGTTGGAAAATGAGAAAATCCCACTGCAGAACCCAGAATATGCAGAGAAACTCTGAAAAACGTGAAAATTAAAAATTCACACTGTCGGACAAAGAATATGGCGAGAAATAATGAAAAACGTGGAAAATTAAAAATTCACACTGAATGACCTGGAATATGTCAAGAAAACCTGAAAAACGTGGAAATGAGAAAATCACACTGTAGGAACCTGAATATGATGGAAAAACCTGAAAATGGTGGAAAATGAGAATAATCACACTGTAGGACCCAGATTTGAAAAAAAAATTTGAAAAACGTCGAAAATGTGAATATAATACTCTAGGACCCAGAATATGCCGAGATACCCTGAAAAACGTGGAAAATTAAAAATACACGCTGTAGGACCCAGAATATGGCGAGAAACCCTGAAATATCAGAAAAGTAAAAAATCACACTGAAGGACCCCAAATATGGCGAGAAAACCTGAAAAAGGTTGAAAATGAGAAAATCACACTGTAGGACCCAGAATTACGAAAAAACTTGAAAAACGTGGAAAATGAGAAAATCACACTACAGGACCCAGAAATGCCAATAAACCCTGAAAAACGTGAAAATTAAAAATTCACACTGTTGGACACAGAATATGGCGAGAAATACTGAAAAACGTGGAAAATTTAAAATTCACACTGAAGGTCCTGGAATATGTCAAGAAAAGCTGAAAAACGTGGAAATGAGAAAAATCACACTGTAGGACCCAGAATATGACGGAAAAACCTGAAAATCGTGGAAAATTAAAAATTAACACTAAAGAGCCAGGCATATGTCGAGAAAACCTGAAAAACGCGGAAAACCCAAAACTCACGCTGTAGGACACAGAATATGTCGTGAAACCCTGAAAAAAGTAGAAAATTAAAAATTCACACTGAAGGACCCCTAATATGGCGAGAAATCCTGAAAAAGGTGGAAAATCAGAAAATCACTCTGTAGGACCCAGAATTGGGAAAAAACCTGAAAAATGTCATAAATGAGAAAAATCACACTGTAGGACCTAGAATATGACGCAAAACCCTGAAAAACTTGGAAAATTAAAAATACACGCTGTAGTAAAAAGAATATCGAGAAACCCTGAAACACGTGAAAATTAACAATTCACACTGTTGGACAAAGAATATGGCGAGAAATCATGAAAAAAGTGGAAAATTAAAAATTCACACTGTATTACACAAAATATGGAAAGAAATACTGAAAAACGTGAAAATTAAAAAATCACACTGTTGGACACAGAATATGGCGAGAAATACTGAAAAACGTGGAAAATATAAAATTCACACTGAAGGTCCTGGAATATGTCAAGAAAAGCTGAAAAATGTGGAAATGAGAAAAATCACACTGTAGGACCCAAAATATGACGGAAAAAAACCGAAAATCGTGGAAAATTAAAAATTAACTCTAAAGTGCCAGGCATATGGCGAGAAAACATGAAAAAAGAGGAAAAGTCAAAACTCACGCTGTAGGACACAGAATATGTTGAGAAACCCTGAAAAATTAGAAAATTAAAAACTCACACTGAAGAACCCCAAATATGGCGAGAGAACCTGAAAAATGTAGAAAATTAAAAATTCACAATGAAGGACCCAGAACATGGCAATAAAACCTGAAAAACGAGGAAAATTCAAAACTCACTATGTAGGACCCAGAATATGGCAAGAAAACCTGAAAAAGGAGGAAAACTCAAAACTCACACTGTAGAACACAGAATATGGCGAGAAAACCTGAAAAAGGTGGAAAATGAGAATAATCACACTGTAGGACCGAGATTTGGAAAACAAAAAATTGAAAAACGTTGAAAATGAGAAAATCACACTGTAGGACCCAGAATATGCTGAGAAACCCTGAAAAACGTGGAAAATTAAAAATACACTGTGTAGGACCCAGAATTACGCAAAAACTTGAAAAACGTAGAAAATGAGAAAATCACACGGCAGGACCCAGAATATGCAGAGAAACCCTGAAAAACATGAAAATTAAAAATTCACACTGTCAGACACAGAATATGGCGAGAAATACTGAAAAACGTGGAAAATTAAAAATACACGCTGTAGGACCCAGAATATGGCTAGAAACCCTGAAAAAAGTAGAAAATTACAAACTCACACTGAAGGACCCCTAATATGGAAAGAAATCCTGAAAAAGGTGGAAAATGAGAAAATCACTCTGTAGGACCCAGAATTGGGAAAAAACCTGAAAAATGTCATAAATGAGAAAAATCACACTGTAGGACCCAAAATATGACGAAAAACCCTGAAAAACTTGGAAAATTAAAAATACACGCTGTAGGAAAAAGAATATCGAGAAACCCTGAATAACGTGAAAATTAACAATTCACACTGTCAGACAAAGAATATGGCGAGAAACCATGAAAAAAAGTGGAAAATTAAAAATTCACACTGTATTACGCAAAATATGAAAGAAATACTGAAAAACGTGAAAATTAAAAATTCACACTGAAGGACCTGGAATATGGCAAGAAAACCTGAAAAACGAGGAAATGAGAAAATCACACTGTAGGTCCCAGAATATGACGAAAAAACCTGAAAAAAGTAGAAAATTAAAAATTCACACTGAAGGACCCAGAATATGTAGAGATAACCTGAAAAACGAGGAAAATTAAAAACTCACACTGAGGGACCCAGAATATGGCGAGAAAACCTGAAAAAAGTAGAAAATTAAAAATTCACACTGAAGGACCCCGAATATGGCCAGAAAAACTGAAAAAGGTGGAAAATGACAATAATCACACTGTAGGACCCAGAATTGCGAAAAAACTTGAAAAGCGTCGAAAATGAGAAAATCACACTGTAGGACCCATAATGTGCCGAGAAACCCTGAAAACGTGGTAAATTAAAAATACACGGTGTAGGACCCTGAATATGGCGAGAAACCCTGAAAAAAGTAGAAAATTAAAAACTCACAGTGAAATACCCCAAGAATTGCGAAAAAACTTGAAAATCGTGGAAAATGAGAAATCACACTGCTGGACCCAGAATATGCCGATAAACCCTGAAAAACGTGAAAATTAAAAATTCACACTGTCGGACACAGAATATGGCAAGAATCATGAAAAAAGTGGAAAATTAAAAATTCACACTGTATTACCCAGTATATGGCGAGAAATATTGAAAACGTGGAAAATTAAAAAATCACACTGAAGGACCCCTCATATGGCGAGAAAACCTGAAAAACAAGGAAAATTCAAAACTCACACTATAGGACCCAGAATATGGCGAGAAATCCTGAAAAAGATGGAAAATGAGAATAATCACACTACAGAACCCAGATTTGGAAAAAAAAATTGAAAAACGTCGAAAATGAGAAAATCACACTGTAGGACCCAGAATATGCCGAGAAACCCTGAAAACGTGGAAAATTAAAAATATACGCTGTAGGACCCAGAATATGTCGAGAAACACTGAAAAATTAGAAAAGTAAAAAATCACACGGAAGGACCCCAAATATGGCGAGAAAACCTGAAAAAGTTGAAAAATGAGAAAATCACACTGAAGGACCCAGAATTACGAAAAAACTTGAAAAACGTGGAAAATGAGACAATCACACTGCAGGACCCAGAATATGACGAAAAAACTTGAAAAACGTGGAAAATTAAAAATACAAGCTCTAGGACACAGAATATGTTGAGAAATCCTGAAAATTTAGAAAATTATAAACTTACACTGAAGGACCCCAAATATGGAGAGAGAACCTGAAAAAAGTAGAAAATTAAAAATTCACACTGAAGGACCCAGAATTGCGAAAGAACTTGAAAAACATCGAAAATGAGAAAATCACACTGTAGGACCCAGAATATGCCTAGAAACCCTGAAAACATGGAAAATTAAAAATACACGCTCTATGACTCAGAATATGGCGAGAAACCCTGAAAAATGTAGAAAATTACAAACTCACACTGAAGGACCCAAAATATGGCTAGAAAACCTGAAAAATGTGGAAAATTAAAAATACACGCTGTAGGACCCAGAATATGGAGTGAAACCCTGAAAAATTAGAAAAGTAAAAAATCATACTGAAGGACCCCAAATATGGCGAGAAAACCTGAAATAGGTGGAAAATGAGAAATCACACGGCAGGACCCATAATATACAGAGAAACCCTGAAAAACGTGAAAATTAAAAATTCACACTGTCGGACACAGAATATGTCGAGAAATACTGAAAAACGTGGAAAATTAAAAATACACGCTGTAGGACCCAGAATATGGCTAGAAACCGTAAAAAAAGTAGAAAATGACAAACTAACACTGAAGACCCCTAATATGGCGAGAAATCCTGAAAAAGGTGGAAAATGAGAAAATCACTCTGTAGGACCCAGAATTGGGAAAAAACCTGAAAAATGTCGTAAATGAGAAAAATCACACTGTAGGACCCAGAATATGACAAAAAACCCTGAAAAACGTGGAAAATTAAAAATACACGCTGTAGGACACAGAATATGCCGAGAAACCCTGAATAACGTGAAAATTAACGATTCACACTGTCGGCCAAAGAATATGGCGAGAAACCATGAAAAATGTGGAAAATTAAAAATTCACACTGTATTATGCAAAATATGGAAAGAAATACTGAAAAACGTGAAAATTAAAAATTCACACTTAAGGACCTGGAATATGGCAAGAAAACCTGAAAAACGTGGAAATGAGAAAATCACACTGTAGGTCCCAGAATATGACGAAAAAAACCTAAAAAAAGTGGAAAATTAAAAATTCACACTGAAGGACCCAGAATATGTATAGATAACCTGAAAAACGAGGAAAATTAAAAACTCACACTGAGGGACCCAGAATATGGCGAAAAAACCTGAAAAAAGTAGAAAATTAAAAATTCACACTGAAGGACCCCGAATATGGCCAGAAAAACTGAAAAAGTTGGAAAATGAGAATAATCAAACTGTAGGACCCAGAATTGCGAAAAAACTTGAAAAGCGTCAAATGAGAAAATCACACTGTAGGACCCATAATGTGCCTAGAAACCCTGTAAACGTGGTAAATTAAAAATACACTGTGTAGGACCCAGAATATGGCGAGAAACCCTGAAAAAAGTCGAAAATTAAAAACTCACAGTGAAGTACCCCAAGAATTGCGAAAAAACTTGAAAATCGTGGAAAATGAGAAAATCACACTGCTGGACCCAGAATATGCCAATAAACCCTGAAAAACGTGAAAATTAAAAATTCACATTATCAGACACAGAATATGGGAAGAATCATGAAAAAAGTGGAAAATTAAAAATTCACACTGAAGGACCCCTCATATGGCAAGAAAACCTGAAAAACAAGGAAAATTCAAAACTCACACTATAGGACAGAGAATATGGTGAGAAATCCTGAAAAAGATGGAAATGAGAATAATCACACTACAGAACCCAGATTTGGGAAAAAAAACATTGAAAAACGTCGAAAATGAGAAAATCACACTGTAGGACTCAGAATATGCCTAGAAACCCTGAAAACGTGGAAAATTAAAAATATACGCTGTTGGACCCAGAATAGGTCGAGAAACACTGAAAAATTAGAAAAGTAAAAAATCACACGGAAGGACCCCAAATATGGCGAGAAAACCTGAAAAGTTGAAAAATGAGAAAATCACACTGTAGGCCCCAGAATTATGAAAAAACTTGAAAAACGTGGAAAATGAGAAAATCACACTGCAGGACCCAATATATGACGAAAAAAACTTGAAAAACGTGGAAAATTAAAAATACACGCTCTAGGACACAGAATATTTTGAGAAATCCTGAAAAATTAGAAAATTATACACTTACACTGAAGGACCCCAAATATGGAGAGAGCACCTGAAAAAAGTAGAAAATTAAAAATTCACACTGAAGGACCCAGAATTGTGAAAGAACTTGAAAAACATCGAAAATGAGAAAATCACACTGTAGGACCCAGAATATGCCTAGAAAACCTGAAAACATGGAAAATTAAAAATACACGCTGTAGGACCCACAATATGGCAAGAAACCCTGAAAAAAATAGAAAAGTACAAACTCACTAAAGGACCCCAAATATGGCTAGAAAACCTGAAAATGTGAAAAATGAGAAAATCACACTGCAGAACCCAGAATATGCCGAGAAACCCTGAAAAACGTGAAAATTAAAAATTCACACTGTTGGACACAGAATATGGCGAGAAATACTGAAAAACGTGGAAAATTTAAAATTCACACTGAAGGTCCTGGAATATGTCAAGAAAAGCTAAAAAACGTTGATAAGAGAAAAAAACACACTGTAGGACCCAGAATATGACAGAAAAACCTGAAAAACGTGGAAAATTAAAAATTAACTCTAAAGTGCCCGGCATATGGCGAGAAAACCTGAAAAACGAGGAAAACTCAAAACTCACGCTGTAGGACACAGAATATGTCGAGAAACCCTGAAAAATTAGAAAATTAAAAACTCACACTGAAGAACCCCAAATATGGCAAGAGAACCTGAAAAATGTAGAAAATTAAAAATTCACACTGAAGGACCCAGAACATGGCAAAAAAACCTGAAAAACGAGGAAAATTCAAAACTCACTATGTAGGACCCAGAATATGGCAAGAAAACCTGAAAAAGGAGGAAAACTCAAAACTCACACTGTAGAACCCAGAATATGGCGAGAAAACCTGAAAAAGGTGGAAAATGAGAATAATCACACTGTAGGACCGAGATTGGGAAAAAAAATTG
>NW_028227278.1:5746321-5813887 GCF_978045245.1 Mus caroli
CCACGTTTTCCAGGTTTTTTCGTCATATTCTGGGTCCTACAGTGTGATTTTTCTCGTTTTCGACATTTTTCAAGTTTTTTTTTTTTTTTTTTGCCATTCTGTGTCCTACAGTGTGTTTATTCTCATTTTCCACCTTTTCAGGTTTTCTCACCATATTCGGGGTCTTTCAGTGTGAATTTTTTAATTTTTGTAATTTTTTCAGGTTTTTTTTTTTGTCATATTCTGGGTCATACAGTTTGATTTTCTCATTTCCAGGTTTTTCAGGTTTTCTTGCCTTATTCTGGTTCCTACCATGTGAGTTTTGAATTTTCCTCGTTTTTCAGGTTTCCTGGCCATATCCCAGGTCCTTCAGTGTGAATTTTTAATTTTCTACGTTTTTCAGTATGTCTCGCCATATTCTGGGTAATACAGTGTGAATTTTTTAATTTTCCACTTCTTTCATGGTTTCTCGCCATATTATGTGTCTGACAGTGTGAATTTTTAATTTTCATGATTTTCAGGGTTTCTCGGCATATTCTGGGTCCTGCAGTATGATTTTCTCATTTTCCACGTTTTTTCAATTTTTTTCGTAATTCTGGGTCCTACAGTGTGATTTTCTCATTTTCCACCTTTTTCAACCTTTCAGACCATTTTTCGGGTCCTTCAGTGTGAGTTTGTAATTTTCTACTTTTTTTAGGGTTTCTCTCAGTATTCTGGGTCCTAAACGTTGTATTTTTAATTTTTCACGTTTTCAGGGTTTCTTGGCATATTCTGGGTCCTACAGTGTGATTTTCTCATTTTCCACCTTTTTCAGGTTTTCTCGCCATAATTGGGGTTCTTCAGTGTCAGTTTGTAATTTTCTACTTTTTTCAGGGTTTCTTGCCATATTTGGGGTCCTTCAGTGTGAGTTTTTAATTTTCTACTCTTTCAGGGTTTCTTGCCATGTTCTGGGTCCTACAGTGTGTATTTTTCATTTTCCACGTTTTTTCAGATTTTCTCGCAATATTCTGGGTTCTTCAGTGTGAATTTTTAATTTTTCACGTTTTACAGCTTTTTTCTTCATATTCTGGGTCCTACACTGTGATTTTTCTCATTTCCACGTTTTTCAGGTTTTCTTGCCATATTCCATGTCCTTCAGTGTTAATTTTTAATTTTCCACGTTTTCAGGGTTTCTTGGCATATTCTGTGTCCTGCAGTGTGAATTTTAATTATCCACTTTTTTTCATGGTTTCTCGCCATATTCTGTGTCCAACAGTGTGAATTTTTAATTTTCACGTTTTTCAGTGTTTCTCGAAATATTCTGGGCCCTGCATGTGATTTTCTCATTTTCCACATTTTTTTCAATTTTTTTTCGTAATTCTGGGTCCTACAGTGTGATTTTCTCATTTTCCACCTTTTTCAGGTTTTCTCGCCATGTTTGGGCTCCTTCACTGTGAGTTTTTAATTTTGTACTTTTTTATTAATTGTTTCTCGCCATATTCTGGGTCCGTTAGTGTGAATTTTTAATTTTCACGTTTTTCACATTTTCTCGGCATATTCTGGGTCCTGCAGTGTGATTTTTCTCATTTTCCACCTTTTTGGAGGGTTTTCTCACCATATTTGGGGTCCTACAGTGTGAGTTTGTAATTTTCAACCTTTTTCAGGGTTTCTTGGCATATTCTGGGTTATACAGCATGTATTTTTAATTTTCCACGTTTTCAGGGATTCTGGGCATAATCTGGGTCCTACAGTGTGATTATTCTCATTTTCCACCTTTTTTCAGGGTTTCTTGCCATATTCAGGGTCCTTCAGTGTGAATTTTTAATTTTCTACTTTTTTCAGGTTTTCTCGCCATATTCTGGGTCCTACAGCATGTATTTTTAATTTTCCACGTTTTCAGTGTTTCTGGGCTTAATCTGGGTCCTACAGTGTGATTATTCTCATTTTCCAACTTTTTCAGGTTTTCTCGCCATATTCAGGGTCCTTCGGTGTGAATTTTCAATTTTCAAATTTTTTCAGGTTTTCTCGCCATATTCTGGGTCCTACAGCATGTATTTTTAATTTTCCACGTTTTCAGTGTTTCTGGGCATAATCTAGGTCCTACAGTGTGATTATTCTCATTTTCCATCTTTTTCAGTTTTTCTCATCATATTCGGGGTCTTTCAGTGTGAATTTTTAATTTTCTACTCTTTTCAGGTTTTTCTCGCCATATTCTGTGTCCTTCAGTGTTAGTTTTTTTATCTTCCTCGTTTTTTCAGGTTTTTTCGCCATATTCCGGGTCCTTCCGTGTGATATTTTAATATTTTACCTTTTTCAGGTTTTTTTCGTCATATTCTGGGTCCTACTGTGTGATTTTCTCATTTCCATGTATTTAAGGGTCTCTTGCCGTATTCCAGGTCCTGTCGTATTCCAGGTCCTTCAGTGTGAGTTTTTTTCCACGGTTTTCAGTATTTCTCTCCATATCTCGGTAATAAAGTGTGAATTTTTAATTGTCCAGTCTTTTCATGGTTTTTCACCATATTCTGTGTCCAACAGTGTGAATTTTTAATTTTCAGGTTTTTCATGGTTGTTCAGCATATTCTGGTTTCTGCAGTGTGATTTTCTCATTTTCCACGTTTTTCAAGTTTTTTTCATATTTCTGGGTCCTACAATTGTGATTTTCTCATTTTCGATGTATTTCATGTTTTTGTAATTCTGGGTAATACATTGTGTTTATTATCATTTTCTACCCATTTCATGTTTTCTAGCCATATTAGGGGTCCTTCAGTGTGAGTTTTTAATTTTCTACTTTTTTGAGGGTTTCTTGCCATATTCTGGGTGCTACAGAGTGTATTTTTTATTTTCCACATTTCTCAGGATTTCTCCCCATATTCTGGGTCCTACAGTGTGATTTTTTCTCATTTTCGATTTTTTTTCATGTTTTTTTCGTAATTCTGGGTAATACAGTGTGATTATTTTCACTTTCCACCTTTTTCTGTTTTTCTCGCCATATACGGGGTCCTTCAGTGTGAGTTTTTAATTTTCTACTTTTTTGAGGGTTTTTTGCCATATTCTGGGTGCTACAGAGTGTATTTTTAATTTTCCACATTTCTCAGGGTTTCTTGCCATATTCTGTGTCCTACAGTGTGATTTTCTCATTTTTGACGTTTTTTCAAGTTTTTTCACAATTCTGGGTCCTACAGTGTGATTATTCTCATTTTCCAGCTTTTTCAGATTTTCTCATTATATTTGGGGTCCTTCAGTGTGATTTTTTTAATTTTCCTCGTTTTTCAGGTTTTATCGCCATATTCCAAGTCCTTCAGTGTGAATTTTTAATTTTCTAGTTTTTTTCAGGTTCTCTCGCCATATTTGGGGTCCTTCAGTGTGAGTTTTTAATTTTCTAATTTTTCAGGGTTTCTCGACATATTCTGTGTCCTACAGCGTGTATTTTTTCATTTTCCACGTGTTTCAGTTTTTTTTTTCGTCATATTCTGGGTCCTAAATTGTGATTTTCTCATTTCCACGTTTTTCAGGTTATCTTACTGTATTCCAGGTCCTTCAGTGTGAATTTTTAATTTTCACGTTTTTCAGGGTTTCTCGGCATAATTTTGGGTCCTACAGCGTGCATTTTTAATTTTCCACGTTTTCCAGTTTTTTTCGTCATATTCTGGGTCCTACAGTGTGATTTTCTCATTTTCGACATTTTTTCATGGTTTGTTTTTTTTTTTTTTTTTCCATTCTGTGTCCTACAGTGTGATTATTCTCATTTTCCACCTTTTCAGGTTTTCTCACCATATTCGGGGTCTTTCAGTGTGAATTTTTAATTTTGTAATTTTTTCAGGTTTTTCTTTGTCATATTCTGGGTCCTACAGTTTGATTTTCTCATTTCCACGTTTTTCAGGTTTTCTTGCCTTATTCTGGTTCCTACCATGTGAGTTTTGAATTTTCCTCGTTTTTCAGGTTTCCTGGCCATGTCCTGGGTCCTTCAGTGTGAATTTTTTAATTTTCCACGTTTTTCAGTATGTCTGGCCATATTCTGGGTAATACAGTGTGAATTTTTAATTTTCCACTTCTTTCATGGTTTCTCGCCATATTATGTGTCTGACAGTGTGAATTTTTTAATTTTCATGATTTTCAGGGTTTCTCGGCATATTCTGGGTCCTGCAGTATGATTTTCTCATTTTCCACGTTTTTCAATTTTTTTCGTAATTCTGGGTCCTACAGTGTGATTTTCTCATTTTCCACCTTTTTCAACCTTTCAGACCATTTTTTCGGGTCCTTCAGTGTGAGTTTTTAATTTTCTACTCTTTCAGGGTTTCTTGCCATGTTCTGGGTCCTACAGTGTGTATTTTTCATTTTCCACGTTTTTCAGATTTTCTCGCAATATTCTGGGTTCTTCAGTGTGAAATTTTTAATTTTTCACGTTTTACAGCTTTTTTTCTTCATATTCTGGGTCCTACACTGTGATTTTTTCTCATTTCCACGTTTTTCAGGTTTTCTTGCCATATTCCATGTCCTTCAGTGTTAATTTTTAATTTTCCACGTTTTCAGGGTTTCTTGGCATATTCTGTGTCCTGCAGTGTGAATTTTAATTATCCACTTTTTTCATGGTTTCTCGCCATATTCTGTGTCCAACAGTGTGAATTTTTAATTTTCACGTTTTTCAGTGTTTCTCGAAATATTCTGGGCCCTGCATGTGATTTTCTCATTTTCCACATTTTTTCAATTTTTTTCGTAATTCTGGGTCCTACAGTGTGATTTTCTCATTTTCCACCTTTTTCAGGTTTTCTCGCCATGTTTGGGCTCCTTCACTGTGAGTTTTTAATTTTGTACTTTTTTATTAATTGTTTTCTCGCCATATTCTGGGTCCGTTAGTGTGAATTTTTAATTTTCACGTTTTTCACATTTTCTCGGCATATTCTGGGTCCTGCAGTGTGATTTTCTCATTTTCCACCTTTTGGAGGGTTTCTCACCATATTTGGGGTCCTACAGTGTGAGTTTGTAATTTTCAACCTTTTTCAGGGTTTCTTGGCATATTCTGGGTTATACAGCATGTATTTTTAATTTTCCACGTTTTCAGGGATTCTGGGCATAATCTGGGTCCTACAGTGTGATTATTCTCATTTTCCACCTTTTTCAGGGTTTTCTTGCCATATTCAGGGTCCTTCAGTGTGAATTTTTAATTTTCTACTTTTTTCAGGTTTTCTCGCCATATTCTGGGTCCTACAGCATGTATTTTTAATTTTCCACGTTTTCAGTGTTTCTGGGCTTAATCTGGGTCCTACAGTGTGATTATTCTCATTTTCCAACTTTTTCAGGTTTTCTCGCCATATTCAGGGTCCTTCGGTGTGAATTTTTAATTTTCAAATTTTTTCAGGTTTTCTCGCCATATTCTGGGTCCTACAGCATGTATTTTTAATTTTTCATGTTTTCAGGGTTTCTGGGCATAATCTAGGTCCTACAGTGTGATTATTCTCATTTTCCATCTTTTTCAGTTTTTCTCATCATATTCGGGGTCTTTCAGTGTGAATTTTTAATTTTCTACTCTTTTCAGGTTTTCTCGCCATATTCTGTGTCCTTCAGTGTTAGTTTTTTATCTTCCTCGTTTTTCAGGTTTTTCGCCATATTCCGGGTCCTTCCGTGTGATATTTTAATATTTTACCTTTTTCAGGTTTTTTTCGTCATATTCTGGGTCCTACTGTGTGATTTTCTCATTTCCATGTATTTAAGGGTCTCTTGCCGTATTCCAGGTCCTGTCGTATTCCAGGTCCTTCAGTGTGAGTTTTTTTCCACGGTTTTCAGTATTTCTCTCCATATCTCGGTAATAAAGTGTGAATTTTTAATTGTCCAGTCTTTTCATGGTTTTTCACCATATTCTGTGTCCAACAGTGTGAATTTTTAATTTTCAGGTTTTTCATGGTTGTTCAGCATATTCTGGTTTCTGCAGTGTGATTTTCTCATTTTCCACGTTTTTCAAGTTTTTTTCATATTTCTGGGTCCTACAATTGTGATTTTCTCATTTTCGATGTATTTCATGTTTTTGTAATTCTGGGTAATACATTGTGTTTATTATCATTTTCTACCCATTTCATGTTTTCTAGCCATATTAGGGGTCCTTCAGTGTGAGTTTTTAATTTTCTACTTTTTTGAGGGTTTCTTGCCATATTCTGGGTGCTACAGAGTGTATTTTTTATTTTCCACATTTCTCAGGATTTTCTCCCCATATTCTGGGTCCTACAGTGTGATTTTTCTCATTTTCGATTTTTTTTCATGTTTTTTCGTAATTCTGGGTAATACAGTGTGATTATTTTCACTTTCCACCTTTTTCTGTTTTTCTCGCCATATACGGGGTCCTTCAGTGTGAGTTTTTAATTTTCTACTTTTTTGAGGGTTTTTTTGCCATATTCTGGGTGCTACAGAGTGTATTTTTAATTTTCCACATTTCTCAGGGTTTCTTGCCATATTCTGTGTCCTACAGTGTGATTTTCTCATTTTTGACGTTTTTCAAGTTTTTTTCACAATTCTGGGTCCTACAGTGTGATTATTCTCATTTTCCAGCTTTTTCAGATTTTTCTCATTATATTTGGGGTCCTTCAGTGTGATTTTTTTAATTTTCCTCGTTTTTCAGGTTTTATCGCCATATTCCAAGTCCTTCAGTGTGAATTTTTAATTTTCTAGTTTTTTCAGGTTCTCTCGCCATATTTGGGGTCCTTCAGTGTGAGTTTTTAATTTTCTAATTTTTCAGGGTTTCTCGACATATTCTGTGTCCTACAGCGTGTATTTTTTCATTTTCCACGTGTTTCAGTTTTTTTTCGTCATATTCTGGGTCCTAAATTGTGATTTTCTCATTTCCACGTTTTTCAGGTTATCTTACTGTATTCCAGGTTTTTTTCGTCATATTCTGGGTCCTACAGTGTGATTTTCTCGTTTTCGATTTCGACATTTTTCAAGTTTTTTTTTTTTTTTTTGCCATTCTGTGTCCTACAGTGTGATTATTCTCATTTTCCACCTTTTCAGGTTTTCTCACCATATTCGGGGTCTTTCAGTGTGAATTTTTAATTTTGTAATTTTTTCAGGTTTTTTTTTTTGTCATATTCTGGGTCCTACAGTTTGATTTTCTCATTTCCAGGTTTTTCAGGTTTTCTTGCCTTATTCTGGTTCCTACCATGTGAGTTTTGAATTTTCCTCGTTTTTCAGGTTTCCTGGCCATATCCCGGGTCCTTCAGTGTGAATTTTTAATTTTCCACGTTTTTCAGTATGTCTCGCCATATTCTGGGTAATACAGTGTGAATTTTTAATTTTCCACTTCTTTCATGGTTTCTCGCCATATTATGTGTCTGACAGTGTGAATTTTTAATTTTCATGATTTTCAGGGTTTCTCGGCATATTCTGGGTCCTGCAGTAAGATTTTCTCATTTTCCACGTTTTTCAATTTTTTTCGTAATTCTGGGTCCTACAGTGTGATTTTCTCATTTTCCACCTTTTTCAACCTTTCAGACCATTTTTCGGGTCCTTCAGTGTGAGTTTGTAATTTTCTACTTTTTTCAGGGTTTCTCGCCGTATTCTGGGTCCTAAACGTTGTATTTTTAATTTTTCACGTTTTCAGGGTTTCTTGGCATATTCTGGGTCCTACAGTGTGATTTTCTCATTTTCGATATTTTCAAGTTTTTTCGTAATTCTGGGTCCTACAGTGTGATTTTCTCATTTTCCACCTTTTTCAGGTTTTCTCGCCATAATTGGGGTTCTTCAGTGTCAGTTTGTAATTTTCTACTTTTTTCAGGGTTTCTTGCCATATTTGGGGTCCTTCAGTGTCAGTTTTTAATTTTCTACTCTTTCAGGGTTTCTTGCCATGTTCTGGGTCCTACAGTGTGTATTTTACATTTTCCACGTTTTTCAGATTTTCTCGCAATATTCTGGGTTCTTCAGTGTGAATTTTTAATTTTTCACGTTTTACAGGTTTTTTCTTCATATTCTGGGTCCTACACTGTGATATTTCTCATTTCCACGTTTTTCAGGTTTTCTTGCCATATTCCATGTCCTTCAGTGTTAATTTTTAATTTTCCACGTTTTCAGGGTTTCTTGGCATATTCTGTGTCCTGCAGTGTGAATTTTAATTATCCACTTTTTTCATGGTTTCTCGCCATATTCTGTGTCCAACAGTGTGAATTTTTAATTTTCACGTTTTTCAGTGTTTCTCGAAATATTCTGGGCCCTGCATGTGATTTTCTCATTTTCCACATTTTTTCAATTTTTTTCGTAATTCTGGGTCCTACAGTGTGATTTTCTCATTTTCCACCTTTTTCAGGTTTTCTCGCCATGTTTGGGCTCCTTCACTGTGAGTTTTTAATTTTGTACTTTTTTATTAATTGTTTCTCGCCATATTCTGGGTCCGTTAGTGTTAATTTTTAATTTTCACGTTTTTCACATTTTCTCGGCATATTCTGGGTGCTGCAGTGGGATTTTCTCATTTTCCACCTTTTGGAGGGTTTCTCACCATATTTGGGGTCCTACAGTGTGAGTTTGTAATTTTCAACCTTTTTCAGGGTTTCTTGGCATATTCTGGGTTATACAGCATGTATTTTTAATTTTCCACGTTTTCAGGGTTTCTGGGCATAATCTGGGTCCTACACTGTGATTATTCTCATTTTCCACCTTTTTCAGGTTGTCTTGCCATATTCGGGGTCCTTCAGTGTGAATTTTTAATTTTCTACTTTTTTCAGGTTTTCTCGCCATATTCTGGGTCCTACAGCATGTATTTTTAATTTTCCAGGTTTTCAGGGTTTCTGGGCATAATCTGGGTCCTACAGTGTGATTATTCTCATTTTCCACCTTTTTCAGTTTTTCTCATCATATTCGGGGTCTTTCAGTGTGAATTTTTAATTTTCTACTCTTTTCAGGTTTTCTCGCCATATTCTGGGTCCTACAGCATGTACTTTTAATTTTCCACGTTTTCAGGGTTTCTGGTCATAATCTGGGTCCTACAGTGTGATTATTCTCATTTTCCACCTTTTTCAGGTTTTCTCATCATATTCGGGGTCTTTCAGTGTGAATTTTTAATTTTCTACTCTTTTCAGGTTTTCTCGCCATATTCTGGGTCCTACAGCATGTACTTTTAATTTTCCACGTTTTCAGGGTTTCTGGTCATAATCTGGGTCCTACAGTGTGATTATTCTCATTTTCCACCTTTTTCAGGTTTTCTCATCATATTCGGGGTCTTTCAGTGTGAATTTTTAATTTTCTACTCTTTTCAGGTTTTCTCACCATATTCTGTGTCCTTCAGTGTTAGTTTTTTATCTTCCTCGTTTTTCAGGTTTTTCGCCATATTCCGGGTCCTTCCGTGTGATATTTTAATATTTTACCTTTTTCAGGTTTTTTCGTCATATTCTGGGTCCTACTGTGTGATTTTCTCATTTCCATGTATTTCAGGGTCTCTTGCCGTATTCCAGGTCCTGTCGTATTCCAGGTCCTTCAGTGTGAATTTTTTTCCACGGTTTTCAGTATTTCTCTCCATATCTCGGTAATAAAGTGTGAATTTTTAATTGTCCAGTCTTTTCATGGTTTCTCACCATATTCTGTGTCCAACAGTGTGAATTTTTAATTTTCAGGTTTTTCATGGTTGTTCAGCATATTCTGGTTTCTGCAGTGTGATTTTCTCATTTTCCACGTTTTTCAAGTTTTTTCATATTTCTGGGTCCTACAAGTGTGATTTTCTCATTTTCGATGTTTTTCATGTTTTTGTAATTCTGGGTAATACATTGTGTTTATTCTCATTTTCTACCTTTTTCATGTTTTCTCGCCATATTCGGGGTCCTTCAGTGTGAGTTTTTAATTTTCTACTTTTTTGAGGGTTTCTTGCCATATTCTGGGTGCTACAGAGTGTATTTTTTATTTTCCACGTTTCTCAGGATTTCTCCCCATATTCTGGGTCCTACAGTGTGATTTTCTCATTTTTGAATTTTTTCATGTTTTTTCGTAATTCTAGGTAATACAGTGTGATTATTTTCACTTTCCACCTTTTTCTGTTTTTCTCACCATATTCACGGTCCTTCAGTGTGAGTTTTTAATTTTCTACTTTTGAGAGTTTTTTGCCATATTCTGGGTGCTACAGAGTGTATTTTTAATTTTCCACATTTCTCAGGGTTTCTTGCCATATTCTGTGTCCTACAGTGTGATTTTCTCATTTTCGACGTTTTTCAAGTTTTTTCACAATTCTGGGTCCTACAGTGTGATTTTTTAATTTTCCTCGTTTTTCAGGTTTTATCGCCATATTCCAAGTCCTTCAGTGTGAATTTTTAGTTTTCTAGTTTTTTCAGGTTCTCTCGTCATATTTGGGGTCCTTCAGTGTGAGTTTTTAATTTTCTAATTTCTCAGGGTTTCTCGACATATTCTGTGTCCTACAGCGTGTATTTTTCATTTTCCACGTGTTTCAGTTTTTTTCGTCATATTCTGGGTCCTAAATTGTGATTTTCTCATTTCCACATTTTTCAGGTTATCTTACTGTATTCCAGGTCCTTCAGTGTGAATTTTTAATTTTCACGTTTTTCAGGGTTTCTCGGCATATTTTGGGTCCTACAGCGTGCATTTTTAATTTTCCACTTTTTCCAGGTTTTTTCGTCATATTCTGGGTCCTACAGTGTGATTTTCTCGTTTTCGACATTTTTCATGTTTTTTTTTTTTTCCATTCTGTGTCCTACAGTGTGATTATTCTCATTTTCCACCTTTTCAGGTTTTCTCACCATATTCGGTGTCTTTCAGTGTGAATTTTTAATTTTGTAATTTTTTCAGGTTTTTCTTTGTCATATTCTGGGCCCTACAGTTTGATTTTCTCATTTCCAAGTTTTTCAGGTTTTCTTGCCTTATTCTGGTTCCTACCATGTGAGTTTTGAATTTTCCTCGTTTTTCAGGTTTCCTGGCCATATCCCGGGTCCTTCAGTGTGAATTTTTAATTTTCCACGTTTTTCAGTATGTCTCGCCATATTCTGGGTAATACAGTGTGAATTTTTAATTTTCCACTTCTTTCAAGGTTTCTCCCCATATTATGTGTCTGACAGTGTGAATTTTTAATTTTCATGATTTTCAGGGTTTCTCTGCATATTCTGGGTCCTGCAGTATGATTTTCTCATTTTCCACGTTTTTCAATTTTTTTCGTAATTCTGGGTCCTACAGTGTGATTTTCTCATTTTCCACCTTTTTCAACCTTTCAGACCATTTTTCGGGTCCTTCAGTGTGAGTTTGTAATTTTCTACTTTTTTCAGGGTTTCTCGCCGTATTCTGGGTCCTAAACGTTGTATTTTTAATTTTTCACGTTTTCAGGGTTTCTTGGCATATTCTGGGTCCTACAGTGTGATTTTCTCATTTTCGATATTTTCAAGTTTTTTCGTAATTCTGGGTCCTACAGTGTGATTTTCTCATTTTCCACCTTTTTCAGGTTTTCTCGCCATAATTGGGGTTCTTCAGTGTCAGTTTGTAATTTTCTACTTTTTTCAGGGTTTCTTGCCATATTTGGGGTCCTTCAGTGTGAGTTTTTAATTTTCTACTCTTTCAGGGTTTCTTGCCATGTTCTGGGTCCTACAGTGTGTATTTTTCATTTTCCACGTTTTTCAGATTTTCTCGCAATATTCTGGGTTCTTCAGTGTGAATTTTTAATTTTTCACGTTTTACAGCTTTTTTCTTCATATTCTGGGTCCTACACTGTGATTTTTCTCATTTCCACGTTTTTCAGGTTTTCTTGCCATATTCCAGGTCCTTCAGTGTTAATTTTTAATTTTCCACGTTTTCAGGGTTTCTTGGCATATTCTGTGTCCTGCAGTGTGAATTTTAATTATCCACTTTTTTCATGGTTTCTCGCCATATTCTGTGTCCAACAGTGTGAATTTTTAATTTTCACGTTTTTCAGTGTTTCTCGAAATATTCTGGGCCCTGCATGTGATTTTCTCATTTTCCACATTTTTTCAATTTTTTTCGTAATTCTGGGTCCTACAGTGTGATTTTCTCATTTTCCACCTTTTTCAGGTTTTCTCGCCATGTTTGGGCTCCTTCACTGTGAGTTTTTAATTTTGTACTTTTTTATTAATTGTTTCTCGCCATATTCTGGGTCCGTTAGTGTGAATTTTTAATTTTCACGTTTTTCACATTTTCTCGGCATATTCTGGGTGCTGCAGTGGGATTTTCTCATTTTCCACCTTTTGGAGGGTTTCTCACCATATTTGGGGTCCTACAGTGTGAGTTTGTAATTTTCAACCTTTTTCAGGGTTTCTTGGCATATTCTGGGTTATACAGCATGTATTTTTAATTTTCCACGTTTTCAGGGTTTCTGGGCATAATCTGGGTCCTACACTGTGATTATTCTCATTTTCTACCTTTTTCAGGTTGTCTTGCCATATTCGGGGTCCTTCAGTGTGAATTTTTAATTTTCTACTTTTTTCAGGTTTTCTCGCCATATTCTGGGTCCTACAGCATGTATTTTTAATTTTCCAGGTTTTCAGGGTTTCTGGGCATAATCTGGGTCCTACAGTGTGATTATTCTCATTTTCCACCTTTTTCAGTTTTTCTCATCATATTCGGGGTCTTTCAGTGTGAATTTTTAATTTTCTACTCTTTTCAGGTTTTCTCGCCATATTCTGGGTCCTACAGCATGTACTTTTAATTTTCCACGTTTTCAGGGTTTCTGGGCATAATCTGGGTCCTACAGTGTGATTATTCTCATTTTCCACCTTTTTCAGGTTTTCTCATCATATTCGGGGTCTTTCAGTGTAAATTTTTAATTTTCTACTCTTTTCAGGTTTTCTCGCCATATTCTGTGTCCTTCAGTGTTAGTTTTTTATCTTCCTCGTTTTTCAGGTTTTTCGCCATATTCCGGGTCCTTCCGTGTGATATTTTAATATTTTACCTTTTTCAGGTTTTTTCGTCATATTCTGGGTCCTACTGTGTGATTTTCTCATTTCCATGTATTTCAGGGTCTCTTGCCGTATTCCAGGTCCTGTCGTATTCCAGGTCCTTCAGTGTGAATTTTTTTCCACGGTTTTCAGTATTTCTCTCCATATCTCGGTAATAAAGTGTGAATTTTTAATTGTCCAGTCTTTTCATGGTTTCTCACCATATTCTGTGTCCAACAGTGTGAATTTTTAATTTTCAGGTTTTTCATGGTTGTTCAGCATATTCTGGTTTCTGCAGTGTGATTTTCTCATTTTCCACGTTTTTCAAGTTTTTTCATATTTCTGGGTCCTACAAGTGTGATTTTCTCATTTTCGATGTTTTTCATGTTTTTGTAATTCTGGGTAATACATTGTGTTTATTCTCATTTTCTACCTTTTTTATGTTTTCTCGCCATATTCGGGGTCCTTCAGTGTGAGTTTTTAATTTTCTACTTTTTTGAGGGTTTTTTGCCATATTCTGGGTGCTACAGAGTGTATTTTTAATTTTCCACATTTCTCAGGGTTTCTTGCCATATTCTGTGTCCTACAGAGTGATTTTCTCATTTTCGACGTTTTTCAAGTTTTTTCACAATTCTGGGTCCTACAGTGTGATTATTCTCATTTTCCAGCTTTTTCAGATTTTCTCACTATATTTGGGGTCCTTCAGTGTGATTTTTTAATTTTCCTCGTTTTTCAGGTTTTATCGCCATCTTCCAAGTCCTTCAGTGTGAATTTTTAATTTTCTAGTTTTTTCAGGTTCTCTCGCCATATTTGGGGTCCTTCAGTGTGAGTTTTTAATTTTCTAATTTTTCAGGGTTTCTCGACATATTCTGTGTCCTACAGCGTGTATTTTTCATTTTCCACGTGTTTCAGTTTTTTTTCGTCATATTCTGGGTCCTAAATTGTGATTTTCTCATTTCCACGTTTTTCAGGTTACCTTACTGTATTCCAGGTCCTTCAGTGTGAATTTTTAATTTTCACGTTTTTCAGGGTTTCTCGGCATATTTTGGGTCCTACAACGTGCATTTTTAATTTTCCACGTTTTCCAGGTTTTTTCGTCATATTCTGGGTCCTACAGTGTGATTTTCTCGTTTTCGACATTTTTCAAGTTTTTTTTTTTTTTTTTTTTTTTTTTTTTGCCATTCTGTGTCCTACAGTGTGATTATTCTCATTTTCCACCTTTTCAGGTTTTCTCACCATATTCGGGGTCTTTCAGTGTGAATTTTTAATTTTGTAATTTTTTCAGGTTTTTTTTTGTCATATTCTGGGTCCTACAGTTTGATTTTCTCATTTCCAGGTTTTTCAGGTTTTCTTGCCTTATTCTGGTTCCTACCATGTGAGTTTTGAATTTTCCTCGTTTTTCAGGTTTCCTGGCCATATCCCAGGTCCTTCAGTGTGAATTTTTAATTTTCCACGTTTTTCAGTATGTCTCGCCATATTCTGGGTAATACAGTGTGAATTTTTAATTTTCCACTTCTTTCATGGTTTCTCGCCATATTATGTGTCTGACAGTGTGAATTTTTAATTTTCATGATTTTCAGGGTTTCTAGGCATATTCTGGGTCCTGCAGTATGATTTTCTCATTTTCCACGTTTTTCAATTTTTTTTCGTAATTCTGGGTCCTACAGTGTGATTTTCTCATTTTCCACCTTTATCAACCTTTCAGACCATTTTTCGGGTCCTTCAGTGTGAGTTCGTAATTTTCTACTTTTTTCAGGGTTTCTCGCCGTATTCTGGGTCCTAAACGTTGTATTTTTAATTTTTCACGTTTTCAGGGTTTCTTGGCATATTCTGGGTCCTACAGTGTGATTTTCTCATTTTCGATATTTTCAAGTTTTTTCGTAATTCTGGGTCCTACAGTGTGATTTTCTCATTTTCCACCTTTTTCAGGTTTTCTCGCAATAATTGGGGTTCTTCAGTGTCTGTTTGTAATTTTCTACTTTTTTCAGGGTTTCTTGCCATATTTGGGGTCCTTCAGTGTGAGTTTTTAATTTTCTACTCTTTCAGGGTTTCTTGCCATGTTCTGGGTCCTACAGTGTGTATTTTTCATTTTCCACGTTTTTCAGATTTTCTCACAATATTCTGGGTTCTTCAGTGTGAATTTTTAATTTTTCACGTTTTTCAGGTTTTTTCTTCATATTCTGGGTCCTACACTGTGATTTTTCTCATTTCCACGTTTTTCAGGTTTTCTTGCCATATTCCAGGTCCTTCAGTGTTAATTTTTAATTTTCCACGTTTTCAGGGTTTCTTGGCATATTCTGTGTCCTGCAGTGTGAATTTTAATTATCCACTTTTTCATGGTTTCTCGCCATATTCTGTGTCCAACAGTGTGAATTTTTAATTTTCACGTTTTTCAGTGTTTCTCGAAATATTCTGGGCCATGCATGTGATTTTCTCATTTTCCACATTTTTTCAATTTTTTTCGTAATTCTGGGTCCTACAGTGTGATTTTCTTATTTTCCACCTCTGTCTGTCTGTCTGTCTGTCTATCTGATCTCTGGGAACTGGAGATGGGCCACGAATAGTTGCTGGTAGTTGATCCCAGGTTCTCTAGAAGAGGAGTCAGTGCTGTTAATTGTTGAGCCCTTTCAGTGGCCCCACCCATCTTTAAATTTTTAGAAGTATATGTGAGGCTGTGTTTATGTACATCATATGCAGACCATAAGAGGGATTTAGATTCTCTAGAATCTGACACCCTCTTCTTGAGTGTCTGAACAGCTACAGTGTACTTATATCTAATAAATAAATAAATAAATAAATGCATAAATAAATAAATAAATAAACAAACATTTTTTTAAAAAAAGGATAAGAAAGAAAGAAAGACCAGGCAGACCTGCCATCCTTATCACTGTCTGTCTGTCTGTCTGTCTGATCCCCTGGAACTGGAGATGGACCACCATATAGTTGCTGGTAGTTGATCCCAGGTACTCTATAAGACGAGACAATGCTTTTAATTGTTGAGCCCTTTCAGTGTCCCCACAGATCTTTTAATTTTTAGAAGTATATGTTAGGCTGTGTTTATGTACATCATATGGAGACCATAAGAGGGATTTAGATTCTCCAGAATCTGACACCCTCTACTGGAGTGTCTGAACAGCTACAGTGTACTTATATCTAATAATTACATAAATAAATAAATAAATAAATAAATATTTTTTAAAAAGGATAAGAAAGAAAGAAAGACCAGGCAGGCCTGCCATCCTTATCTCTGTCTGTCTGTCTGTGTGTCTGATCCCCTGGAACTGGAGATAGGCCACTTTGTAGGTGCTGGAGGTTGATCCCAGGTTCTCTGGAAGAGGAGACAATGCTGTTAATTGTTGATTCCTTTCAGTGGCCTTTTAATTTTTTAAGTATATGTGAGGCTGTGTTTATGTACATCATATTCAGACCATAAGAGGGATTTAGATTCTCTAGAATCTGACACCCTCTTCTGGAGTGTCTGAAGACGGCTACAGTGTAGTTATATCTAATAAATAAATAAATAAACATTTTTTAAAAAGTATAAGAAATAAAGAAAGACCAGGCAGGCCTGCCATCTTTATCTCTGTCTCTCTGTCTGTCTGTCTGTCTGTCTGATCCACTGGAACTGGAGATGGGCCACCATAAGGTGCTGGTAATTTATCCCAGGTTCTCTGAAAGAGGAGACAATGCTGTTAATTGTTGAGCCCTCCCAGTGGCCCCACACATCTTTAAATTTTTAGAAGTATATGTGAGGCTGTGTTTATGTACATCATATGCAGACCATAAGAGGGATTTAGATTCTCCAGAATCTGACACCCTCTTCTGGAGTGTCTGAAGACAGCTACAGTGTACTTATATCTAATAAATACATAAATAAATATATAAATAAACATTTTTTAAAAAAGGATAAGAAAGAAAGAAAGACCAGGCAGGCCTGCCATCCTTATCACTGTCTGTATGTCTGTCTGTCTGTTCCCCTGGAACTGGAGATGGGCCACCATATAGTTGCTGGTAGTTGATCCCAGGTACTCTGGAAGAGGAGACAATGCTGTTAATTGTTGAGCTTTTAGAGTGGCCCCACCCTTCTTTAAATTTTTAGAAGTATATGTGAGGCTGTGTTTATGTACATCATATGCAGACCATAAGAGGGATTTAGATTCTCCAGAATCTGACACCCTCTTCTGCAGTGTGTGAACAGCTACAGTGTACTTATATCTAATAAATAAATAAATAAATAAATAAATAAATAAATAAATAAACAAACATTTTTTTAAAAAAAGGATAAGAAAGAAAGAAAGACCAGGCAGGCCTGCCACCCTTATCACTGTCTGTGTGTCTGTCTGTCTGATCCCCTGGAACTGGAGATGGACCACCATATAGTTGCTGGTAGTTGATCCCAGGTTCTCTATAAGAGGAGACAATGCTGTTAATTTTTGAGCCCTTTCAGTGGCCCCACACATCTTTTAATTTTTAGAAGTATATGTTAGGCTGTGTTTATGTACATCAAATGCAGACCATAAGAGGGATTTAGATTCTCCAGAATCTGACACCCTCTTCTGGAGTGTCTGAAGACAGCTACAGTGTACTTATATCTAATAAATACATAAATAAATATATAAATAAACATTTTTTTCAAAAGGATAAGAAAGAAAGAAAGACCAGGCAGGCCTGCCATCCATATCTCTGTCTGTCTGTCTGTCTGTCTGTCTATCTGATCCCCGGGAAATGGAGATGGGCCACCATATAGTTGCTGGTAGTTGATCCAAGGTTCTCTGGAAGAGGAGACAATGCTGTTAATTTTTGAGCCCTTTCAGTGGCCCCACACTTCTTTAAATATTTAGAAGTATATGTGAGGCTGTGTTTATGTACATCATATTCAGATTATAAGAGGATTTAGATTCTCCAGAATCTGACACCCTATACTGGAGTGTCTGAAGACAGCTACAGTATACTTATAATAAATAAATAAATAAATAAATAAATAAATAAATAAATAAATAAACATTTTTGAAAAAGGATAAGAAAGAATGTAAGACCAGGCAGGCCTGCCATCCTTATCTCTGTCTGTCTGTCTGTCTGTCTGATCCCCTGGAACTGGAGATGGGCCAACATATAGTTGCTGGTAGTTGATCCAAGGTTCTCTGGAAGAGGAGACAATGCCGTTAATTGTTGAGCCCTTTCAGTGGCCCCACACTTCTTTAAATATTTAGAAGTATATGTGAGGCTGTGTTTATGTACATTATATTCAGATTATAAGAGGATTTAGATTCTCCAGAATCTGACACCCTCTACTGGAGTGACTGTAGACAGCTACAGTGTACTTATATATAATAAATACATAAGTAAATAAATAAATAAATAAATAAACATTTTTTAAAAAGAATAAGAAAGAAAGTAAGACCAGGCAGGCCTGCCATCCTTATCTCTGTCTGTCTGTCTGTCTGTCTGTCTGATCCCCTGGAACTGGAGATGGGCTACAATAAAGTTGCTGGTAGTTGATCCCAGGTTCTCTGGAAGAGGAGACAATGCTGTTAATTGTTGAGCCCTATCAGTGGCCCTACCCATCTTTAAATATTTAGAAGTATATGTGAGGCTGTGTTTATGTACATCATATGCAGACCATAAGAGGTATTTAGATTCTCCAGAATCTGACACCCTCTTCTGGAGTGTCTGAAGACAGCTAGAGTGTACTTATATCTAATAAGTACATAAATAAATAAATAAATAAATAAATGAATAAATAAATATTTTTTAAAAAGGATAAGAAAGAAAGTAAGACCAGGCAGGCCTGCCATCCTTATCTCTGTCTGTCTGTCTGTCTGTCTGCCTGATCCCCTGGAACTGGAGATGGGCCACCATATAGTTGCTGGTAGTTGATCCCAGGTATTCTGGAAGAGGAGACAATGCTGTTAATTGTTGAGCCCTTTCAGTGGCCCCACCGGTTTTTAATTTTTAGAAGTATATGTGATGCTGTGTTTATGTACATCATATTCAGACCATAAGAGGGATTTAGATTCTCTATAATCTGTCACCCTCTTCTGGAGTGTCTGAAGACGGCTACAGTGTACTTATATCTAATAAATACATAAATAAATGAATAAATAAATAAATAAACATTTTTTAGAACGAATAAGAAATAAAGAAAGACCAGGCAGGCCTGCCATCCTTATCTCTGTCTCTCTGTCTGTCTGTCGGTCTGATCCACTGGAACTGGAGATGGGCCACCATAAGGTGCTGGTAGTTTATCCCAGGTTCTCTGAAAGAGGAGACAATGCTGTTAATTGTTGAGCCCTCCCAGTGGCCCCACACATCTTTAAATTTTTAGAAGTATATGTGAGGCTGTGTTTATGTACATCATATGCAGACCATAAGAGGGATTTAGATTCTCCAGAATCTGACACCCTCTTCTGGAGTGTCTGAAGACAGCTACAGTGTACTTATATCTAATAAATACATAAATAAATATATAAATAAACATTTTTTTAAAAAGGATAAGAAAGAAAGAAAGACCAGGCAGGCCTGCCATCCTTATCACTGTCTGTATGTCTGTCTGTCTGTTCCCCTGGAACTGGAGATGGGCCACCATATAGTTGCTGGTAGTTGATCCCAGGTTCTCTGGAAGAGGAGACAATGCTGTTAATTATTGAGCTTTTAGAGTGGCCCCACCCTTCTTTAAATTTTTAGAAGTATATGTGAGGCTGTGTTTATGTACATCATATGCAGACCATAAGGGGGATTTAGATTCTCCAGAATCTGACACCCTCTTCTGCAGTGTGTGAACAGCTACAGTGTACTTATATCTAATAAATAAATAAATAAATAAACAAACATTTTTTTAAAAAAAGATAAGAAAGAAAGAAAGACCAGGCAGGCCTGCCACCCTTATCACTGTCTGTGTGTCTGTCTGTCTGATCCCCTGGAACTGGAGATGGACCACCATATAGTTGCTGGTAGTTGATCCCAGGTTCTCTATAAGAGGAGACAATGCTGTTAATTTTTGAGCCCTTTCAGTGGCCCCACACATCTTTTAATTTTTAGAAGTATATGTTAGGCTGTGTTTATGTACATCATATGCAGACCATAAGAGGGATTTAGATTCTCCAGAATCTGACACCCTCTTCTGGAGTGTCTGAACAGCTACAGTGTACTTATATCTAATAAATAAATAAATAAATAAATAAGTAAATAAATAAACAAACATTTTTTTAAAAAAAGGATAAGAAAGAAAGAAAGACCAGGCAGGACTGCCATCCTTATCACTGTCTGTCTGTCTGTCTGTCTGATCCCCTGGAACTGGAGATGGGCCACAATATAGTTGCTGGTAGTTGATCCCAGGTCCTCTGGAAGAGGAGACAATGCTGTTAATTGTTGAGCCCTTTCAGTGGCCCCACCCATCTTTAAATTTTTAGAAGTATATGTGAGGCTGTGTTTATGTACATCATATGCAGACCATAAGAGGGATATAGATTCCCCAGAATCTGACACCCTCTTCTGGAGAGTCTGAAGACAGCTAGAGTGTACTTATATCTAATAAGTACATAAATAAATAAATAAATAAATAAATAAATAAATAAATAAATAAACATTTTTTAAAAGGATAAGAAAGAAAGAAAAATCAGGCAGGCCTGCCATCCTTATCACTGTCTGTCTGTCTGTCTGTCTGATCCCCTGCAACTTGAGATGGGCCACCATATAGTTGCTGGTAGTTGATCCCACGTTCTCTGGAAGAGGAGACAATGGTGTTAATTGTTGATCCCTTTCTGTGGGCCCACCCATCTTTAAATTTTTAGAAGTATATGTGAGGCTGTGTTTATGTACATCATATGCAGACCATAAGAGGGATTTAGATTCTCCAGAATATGACACCCTCTTCTAGAGTGTCTGAAGACAACTACAGTGTACTTATATCTAATAAATACATAAATAAATAAATAAACATTTTTTAAAAAGAATAAGAAAGAAAGAAAGACCAGGCAGGCCTGCCACCTTGTCTGTCTGTCTGTCTGTCTGTCTGTCTATCTGTCAGATACCCTGGAACTGGAGATGGTCCACCATATAGTTGCTGGTAGTTGATCCCAGGTTCTCTGGAAGAGGAGACAATGCTGTTAGTTGTTGAGCCCTTTCAGTGGCCCCACCCATCTTTAAATTTTTAGAAGTATATGTGAGGCTGTGTTTATGTACATCATATGCAGACCATAAGAGGGATTTAGATTCTCCAGAAGATGACAACCTCTTCTAGAGTGTCTGAAGACAGCTACAGTGTACTTATATCGAATAAATACATAAATAAATATATAAATAAACATTTTTTTAAAAAGGATAAGAAAGAAAGAAAGACTAGGCAGGCCTGACATCCTTATCACTGTCTGTATGTCTGTCTGTCTGATCCCCTGGAACTGGAGATGGGCCACCATATAGTTGCTGGTAGTTGATCCCAGGTACTCTGGAAGAGGAGACAATGCTGTTAATTGTTGAGCTTTTAGAGTAGCCTCACCCTTCTTTAAATTTTTAGAAGTATATGTGAGGCTGTGTTTATGTACATCATATGCAGACCATAAGAGGGATATAGATTCTCCAGAATCTGACACCCTCTTCTGGAGTGCCTGAACAGCTACAGTGTACTTATATCTACTAAATACATAAATAAATGAATAAATAAATAAATAAATAAATTATTAAATAAATAAATAAATAAACATTTTTTAAAAAGGATAAGAAAGAAAGAAAGACCAGGCAGGCCTGCCATCCATATCTCTGTCTGTCTGTCTGTCTATCTGATCCCTTTAAACTGGAGATGGGCCACGAATAGTTGCTGGTAGTTGATCCCAGGTTCTCTGGAAGAGGAGACAATGCTGTTAATTGTTGAGCCCTTTCAGTGGCGCCACCCATCTTTAAATATTTAGAAGTATATGTGAGGCTGTGTTTATGTACATCATATGCAGACCAGAAGAGGGATTTAGATTCTCCAGAATCTGACACCTTCTTTTGGAGTGTCTGAAGACAGCTACAGTGTACTTATATCTAATAAATAAATAGATAAATAAATAAATAAGTAAATAAACATTTTTTAAAAAGGATAAGAAAGAAAGAAAGACCAGGCAGGCCTGCCATCCATATCACTGTCTGTCTGTCTGCCTGTCTATCTGATCCCCGGGAACTGGAGATGGGCCACCATATAGTTGCTGGTAGTTGATCCAAGGTTCTCTGGAAGAGGAGACAATGCTGTTAATTGTTGAGCCCTTTCAGTGGCCCAATACTTCTTTAAATATTTAGAAGTATATGTGAGGCTATGTTTATGTATATCATATTCAGATTATAAGAGGATTTAGATTCTCCAGAATCTGACACCCTATATTGGAGTGTCTGAAGACAGCTACAGTGAACTTATATATAATAAATACATAAATAAATAAATAAACATTTTTTAAAAAGGATAAGAAAGAATGAAAGACCAGGCAAACCTGCCATCCTTATCTCTGTCAGTCTGTCTGTCTGTCAGTCTGTCTGATCCCTTGGAACTGGAGATGGGCCACCATATAGTTGCTGTTAGTTGATCCCAGGTTCTCTGGAAGAGGAGACAATGCTGTTAATTGTTGAGCCCTATCAGTGGCCCTACCCATCTTTAAATATTTAGAAGTATATGTGAGGCTGTGTTTATGTACATCATATGCAGACCATAAGAGGGATTTAGATTCTCCAGAATCTGACACCCTTTTCTGGAGTGTCTGAAGACATCTACAGTGTACTTATATCTCATAAATACATAAATACATAAATAAATAAATAAATAAATAAACATTTTTTAAAAAGGATAAGAAAGAAAGTAAGACCAGGCAGGCCTGCCATCCTTATCTCTGTCTGTCTGTCTGTCTGTCTGCCTGATCCCCTGGAACTGGAGATGGGCCACCATATAGTTGCTGGTAGTTGATCCCAGGTATTCTGGAAGAGGAGACAATGCTGTTAATTGTTGAGCCCTTTCAGTGGCCCCACCGTTTTTTAATTTTTAGAAGTATATGTGATGCTGTGTTTATGTACATCATATTCAGACCATAAGAGGGATTTAGATTCTCTATAATCTGTCACCCTCTTCTGGTGTGTCTGAAGACGGCTACAGTGTACTTATATCTAATAAATACATAAATAAATGAATAAATAAATAAATAAACATTTTTTAAAACGAATAAGAAATAAAGAAAGACCAGGCAGGCCTGCCATCCTTATCTCTGTCTCTCTGTCTGTCTGTCGGTCTGATCCACTGGAACTGGAGATGGGCCACCATAAGGTGCTGGTAGTTTATCCCAGGTTCTCTGAAAGAGGAGACAATACTGTTAATTGTTGAGCCCTCCCAGTGGCCCCACACATCTTTAAATTTTTAGAAGTATATGTGAGGCTGTGTTTATGTACATCATATGCAGACCATAAGAGGGATTTAGATTCTCCAGAATCTGACACCCTCTTCTGGAGTGTCTGAAGACAGCTACAGTGTACTTATATCTAATAAATACATAAATAAATATATAAATAAACATTTTTTTAAAAAGGATAAGAAAGAAAGAAAGACCAGGCAGGCCTGCCATCCTTATCACTGTCTGTATGTCTGTCTGTCTGTTCCCCTGGAACTGGAGATGGGCCACCGTATAGTTGCTGGTAGTTGATCCCAGGTACTCTGGAAGAGGAGACAATGCTGTTAATTATTGAGCTTTTAGAGTGGCCCCACCCTTCTTTAAATTTTTAGAAGTATATGTGAGGCTGTGTTTATGTACATCATATGCAGACCATAAGAGGGATTTAGATTCTCCAGAATCTGACACCCTCTTCTGGAGTGCCTGAACAGCTACAGTGTACTTATATCTACTAAATACATAAATAAATGAATAAATAAATAAATAAATAAATAAATAAACATTTTTTAAAAAGGATAAGAAAGAAAGAAAGACCAGGCAGGCCTGCCATCCATATCTCTGTCTGTCTGTCTGTCTATCTGATCCCTGGAAACTGGAGATGGGCCATGAATAGTTGCTGGTAGTTGATCCCAGGTTCTCTGGAAGAGGAGACAATGCTGTTAATTGTTGAGCCCTTTCAGTGGCGCCACCCATCTTTAAATATTTAGAAGTATATGTAAGGCTGTGTTTATGTACATCATATGCAGACTATAAGAGGGATTTAGATTCTCCAGAATCTGACACCCTCTTCTGGAGTGTCTGAAGACAGCTACAGTGTACTTATATCTAATAAATACATAAATAAATATATAAATAAACATTTTTTTAAAAAGGATAAGAAATAAAGAAAACCAGGCAGGCCTGCCATCCATATCTCTGTCTGTCTGTCTGTCTGTCTATCTGATCCCCGGGAACTGGAGATGGGCCACCATATAGTTGTTGTAGTTGATCCAAGGTTCTCTGGAAGAGGAGACAATGCTGTTAATTGTTGAGCCCTTTCAGTGGCCCCACACTTCTTTATATATTTAGAAGTATATGTGAGGCTCTGTTTATGTACATCATATTCAGATTATAAGAGGATTTAGATTCTCCAGAATCTGACACCCTATACTTGAGTGTCTGAAGACAGCTACAGTGTACTTATAATAAATAAATAAATAAATAAATAAATAAATAAATAAATAAACATTTTTGAAAAAGGATAAGAAAGAATGTAAGACCAGGCAGGCCTGCCATCCTTATCTCTGTCTGTCTGTCTGTCTGTCTGATCCCCTGGAACTGGAGATGGGCCAACATATAGTTGCTGGTAGTTGATCCAAGGTTCTCTGGAAGAGGAGACAATGCCGTTAATTGTTGAGCCCTTTCAGTGGCCCCACACTTCTTTAAATATTTAGAAGTATATGTGAGGCTGTGTTTATGTTCATCATATTCAGATTATAAGAGGATTTAGATTCTCCAGAATCTGACACCCTCTACTGGAGTGACTGTAGACAGCTACAAAGTACTTATATATAATAAATACATAAGTAAATAAATAAATAAATAAATAAACATTTTTTAAAAAGGATAAGAAAGAAAGTAAGACCAGGCAGGCCTGCCATCCTTATCTCTGTCTGTCTGTCTGTCTGTCTGTCTGATCCCCTGGAACTGGAGATGGGCTACGATAAAGTTGCTGGTAGTTGATCCCAGGTTCTCTGGAAGAGGAGACAATGCTGTTAATTGTTGAGCCCTATCAGTGGCCCTACACATCTTTAAATATTTAGAAGTATATGTGAGGCTGTGTTTATGTACATTATATGCAGACCATAAGAGGGATTTAGATTCTCCAGAATCTGACACCCTCTTCTGGAGTGTCTGAAGACAGCTACAGTGTACTTATAATAAATAAATAAATAAATAAATAAATAAATAAATAAATAAATGAATAAATAAATATTTTTAATAAGGATAAGAAAGAAAGTAAGACCAGGCAGGCCTGCCATCCTTTTCTCTGTCTGTCTGTCTGTCTGATCCCCTGGAACTGGAGATGGGCCACCATATAGTTGCAGGTAGTTGATCCCATGTTCTCTGGAAGAGGAGACAATGCTGTTAATTGTTGAGCCCTTTCAGTGGCCCCACACATCTTTAAATTTTTAGAAGTATATGTGAATCTGTGTTTATGTCCATCATATGCAGACCATAAGAGGGATTTATATTCTCCAGAATCTGACACCCTCTTCTGGAGTGTCTGAAGACAGCTACAGTGTACTTCTATCTAATAAATCCATAAATAAATAAATAAACATTTTTAAAAAGGATAAGAAAGAAAGAAAAACCAGGGAGGCCTGCCACCCTTGTCTGTCTGTCTCTTTGTCTGCCTGATCCCCTGGAACTGGAGATGGGCCACCATATAATTGCTGGTAGTTGATCCCAGGTTCTCTGGTAGAGGAGACAATGCTGTTAATTGTTGAGCCCTTTCAGTGGCCCCACACCTATTTAAATTTTTAGAAGTATATGTGAGGCTGTGTTTATGTACATCATATGCAGACCATAAGAGGGATTTAGATTCTCCAGAATCTGACACCCTCTTCAGGAGTGTATGAAGACAGCTACAGTGTACTTATATATAATAAATAAATAAATAAATAAATAAATAAATAAATAAATAAACATTTTTTTAAAAGTATAAGAAAGAAAGAAAGACCAGGCAGGCCTCCATTCTTATCTCTGTCTTTCTGTCTGTCTGATACCCTAGAACTGGAGATGGGCCACCATATAGTTGCTGGTAGATCATCCAAGGTTCTCTGGAAGAGGAGACAATGCTGTTAATTGTTGAGCCCTTTCTGTGGCCCCACCCATCTTTAAATTTTTAGAAGTATATGTGAGGCTGTGCTTATGTACATCATATGCAGACCATAAGAGGGATTTAGATTCTCCACAATCTGACACCCTCTTCTGGAGTGTCTGAAGATAGCTACAGTGTACTTATATCTAATAAATACATAAATAAATACATAAATAAATAAATAAATAAACAAACAAACATTTTTTAAAAAGGATAAGAAAGAAAGAAAGACCAGGCAGGGCTGCCATCCTTATCTTTGTCTGTCTGTCTGTCTCTCTGTTTGTCTGTCTGTCTGATCTCCTGGAACTGGAGATGGGCCACCATTTTGTTGCTGGTAGTTGATCCCAGGTCTTCTGAAGAGGAGACAATGCTGTTAATTGTTCAGCTCTTTCAGTGGCCCAACCCATCTTTATATTTCTAGAAGTAAATGTGATGCTGTGTTTATGTACATCATATTTACACCATTAAAGTGGGATTTATATTCTCCAGAATCTGACACCGTCTTTTGGAGTGTCTATGACGGATACAGTGTACTTATATCTAATAAATACATAAATAAAGAAATAAACATATTTTAAAAACGATAAGTAAGAAAGAAAGACCAGGCAGGCCTGCCATCCTTATCTCTGTCTGTCTGTCTGTCTGTCTGTCTGATCCTCTGGAACTGGAGATGGGCCACCATAGAGTTGCTTGTAGTTGATCCCAGGTTCTCTGGAAGAGGAGACAATGCTGTTAATTGTTGAGCCCTTCAGTGGCCCCACCCATCTTTAAATTTTTAGAAGTATATGCGAGGCTTTGTTTATGTACCGAATATGCAGACCATAAGAGGGATTTAGATTCTCCAGAATCTGACACCCTCTTCTGGAGTGTCTGAAGATAGCTATAGTGTACTTATATCTAATAAATAAATAAATAAATAAATAAATAAATAAATAAACATTTTTTAAAAAGTATAAGAAAGAAAGAAAGACCAGGCATGGCTGCCATCCTTATCTTTGTCTGTCTGTCTCTCTGTTTGTCTGTCTGTCTGATCTCCTGGAACTGGAGATGGGCCACCATTTTGTTGCTGATAGTTGATCCCAGGTCTTCTGAAGAGGAGACAATGCTGTTAATTGTTCAGCCCTTTCAGTGGCCCCACCCATCTTTAAATTTCTAGAAGTAAATGTGATGCTGTGTTTATGTACATCATATTCAGACCCTTAAAGAGGGATTTATATTCTCCAGAATCTGACACCGTCTTTTGGAGTGTCTATGACGGATACAGTGTACTTATATCTAATAAATACATAAATAAAGAAAAAAACATTTTATAAAAAAGATAAGAAAGAAAGAAAGACCAGGCAGGCCTGCCATCCTTATCTCTGTCTGTCTGTCTGTCTGTCTGATCCTCTGGACCTGGAGATGGGCCACCATAGAGTTGCTTGTAGTTGATCCCATGTTCTCTGGAAGAGGAGACAATGCTGTTAATTGTTGAGCCCTTTCAGTGGCCCCACCCATCTTTAAATTTTTAGAAGTATATGCGAGGCTGTGTTTATGTACCGAATATGCAGACCATAAGAGGGATTTAGATTCTCCAGAATCTGACACCTTCTTCTGGAGTGTCTGAAGACAGCTACAGTGTACTTATATCTAATAAATTCATAAATAAACAAATGAACATTTTTAAAAAAGGATAATAAAGAAAGAGATACCAGGCAAGCCTGCCATCCTTGTCTGTCTGTCTGTCTGTCTGATCCCCTGGAAATGGAGATGGGCCACCATATAATTGCTGGTAGTTGATCCCAGGTTCTCTGGAAGAGGAGTCAGTGCTGTTAATTGTTGAGCCCTTTCAGTGGCCCCACCCATCTTTAAATTTTTAGATGTATATGTGAGGCTGTGTTCATGTACATCATATGCAGACCATAAGAGGGATATAGATTCTCCAGAATCTGACACCCTCTTCGGGAGTGTTTGAAGACAGCTACAGTGTACTTAAATCTAATAAATACATACTTAAATTAATAAACATTTTTTAAAAAGGATAAGAAAGAATGAAAGACCAGGTAGGCCTGCCATCCTTAACTCTATCTGTCTGTATGTCTGTCTGTCTGTCTGATCCCCTGGAACAAGAGATGGGCCACCATATAGTTGCTGGTAGTTGATCTCAGGTTATCTATAAGAGGAGACAATGCTGTTAATTGTTGATCCCTTTCATTGGCCCCACACATGTTTAAATTTTTAGAAGTATATGTGAGGCTGTGTTTATTTCCATCATATGCAGACCATAAGAGGGATTTAGATTCTCCAGAATATGACACCCTCTTCTAGAGTGTCTGAAGACAGCTTCAGTGTACTTATATCTAATAAATACATAAATAAGTAAATAAACATTTTTTTTAAAGTATAAGAAAGAAAGAAATACCAGGCAGGACTGCCACCATGTCTGTCTGTCTGTCTGTCTGTCTATCTGTCAGATACCCTGGAACTGGAGATGAGCCACCATATAGTTGATGGTAGTTGATTCCAGGTTCTCTGGAAGAGGAGACAATGCCTTTAATTGTTGAGCCCTTTCAGTGGCCCCACCCATCTTTAAATTTTTAGAAGTATATGTGAGGCTGTGTTCATGTACATCATATGCAGACCATAGGAGGGATATAGATTCTCCAGAATCTGACACCCTCTTTTGGAGTATCTGAAGATAGCTACAGTGTACTTATATCTAATAAATAAATAAATAAATAAATAAATAAATAAATAAATAAATAAATAAACATTTTTTAAAAAGGATAAGAAAGAAAGAAAGACCAGGCAGGGCTGCCATCCTTATCTTTGTCTGTCTGTCTGTCTCTCTGTTTGTCTGTCTGTCTGATCTCCTGGAACTGGAGATGGGCCACCATTTTGTTGCTGGTAGTTGATCCCAGGTCTTCTGAAGAGGAGACAATGCTGTTAATTGTTCAGCCCTTTCAGTGGCCCCACCCATCTTTAAATTTCTAGAAGTAAATGTGATGCTGTGTTTATGTACATCATATTCAGACCCTTAAAGAGGGATTTATATTCTCCAGAATCTGACACCGTCTTTTGGAGTGTCTATGACGGATACAGGGTACTTATATCTAATAAATACATAAATAAAGAAATAAACATTTTTTAAAAACGATAAGAAAGAAAGAAAGACCAGGCAGGCCTGCCATCCTTATCTCTGTCTGTCTGTCTGTCTGTCTGTCTGATCCCCTGGAACTGGAGATGGGCCACCATAGAGTTGCTTGTAGTTGATCCCAGGTTCTCTGGAAGAGGAGACAATGCTGTTAATTGTTGAGCCCTTTCAGTGGCCCCACCCATCTTTAAATTTTTAGAAGTATATGCGAGGCTGTGTTTATGTACCGAATATGCAGACCATAAGAGGGATTTAGATTCTCCAGAATCTGACACCCTCTTCTGGAGTGTCTGAAGACAGCTACAGTGTACTTATATCTAATACATTCATAAATAAACAAATAAACATTTTTTAAAAAGGATAATAAAGAAAGAGAGACCAGGCAGGCCTGACATCCTTGTCTGTCTGTCTGTCTGTCTGATCCCCTGGAACTGGAGATGGGCCACCATATAATTGCTGGTAGTTGATCCCAGGTTCTCTGGAAGATGAGTCAGTGCTGTTAATTGTTGAGCCCTTTCAGTGGCCCCACCCATCTTTAAATTTTTAGAAGTATATGTGAGGCTGTGTTCATGTACATCATATGCAGACCATAAGAGGGATATAGATTCTCCAGAATCTGACACCCTCTTCGGGAGTGTTTGAAGACAGCTACAGTGTACTTAAATCTAATAAATACATACTTAAATTAATAAACATTTTTTAAAAAGGATAAGAAAGAATGAAAGACCAGGTAGGCCTGCCATTCTTAACTCTATCTGTCTGTCTGTCTGTCTGTCTGTCTGATCCCCTGGAACTGGAGATGGGCCACCATATCGTTGCTGGTAGTTGATCCCAGGTTCTCTATAAGAGAAGACAATGCTGTTAATTGTTGATCCCTTTCATTGGCCCCACACATCTTTAAATTTTTAGAAGTAAATGTGAGGCTGTGTTTATGTACATCATATGCAGACAATAAGAGGGATATAGATTCTCCAGAATCTGACACCCTCTTTGGAATGTCTGAAGACAGCTACAGTGTACTTATATCTAATAAATAAATAAATAAATAAATAAATAAATAAATAAACATTTTTTAAAAGGGATAAGAAAGAAAGAAAAACCAGGCAGGCCTGCCATCCTTGTCTGTCTTTCTCTCTGTCTGTCTGTCTTGCCTAGCCCCTTGAGTAGCCTAGCCTAGTCCCTTGCCTTGACTAGCCCAGCCCCTTGCCTAGCCTAGCCTAGCCCAGCCCTGCCTTGCCTAGCCCTGCCTATCCCTGTCTTTAACCAGGCTGGCCTCGATCTCAGAAACTGACTGCCTCTGCCTCCAGAGTGCTCTCATTAAGAGCTCGAGCCACCACTGACTGTTGGGTTTTCTAAGTCTTACATAGGTATGGTCTGTTTCTCAGCTGTGAAACCCTAATTAACACATGTAGTCTGTCCTAGGTCAGCCATAGCTACAGACTGAGGCCTTTTCTAAAACAAAACAAAAGAAAACAAAAAATAGAAATAATAAAATAAATAAATTAAGCAACCACATGATATCTTTTCTTTCTTTCAATGATACTCAGAGCTTGAAGCAGTTCACCCATGAGACCTCAGCTCCGGACATTGAGGCTCTTTCCCTAACAAGTATTATGGCTGAACCTGAGGGGTTCTACTGCTGATTTGGGTCCCCCACTTTAAAAAAATAGTTGTTTTCAAAGGCTGCAGGTTCTTAGCCCTGTTCCTTGTTACAGTTGAGTCACAGCCCTGAAAGTTCAGTGGTAGTTAAAGGCACTGAGAAGGGCTTCCTATAGACATCAAAGACCAAGTCTTTGTTTTTAAAAAGTTAATCTGGATTCCCCCACCCCCTGGCATCCTTAGAATGCCTAGAAAGGAAGGCAGGGACCTGGGCAGAAGGGTGCAAGGCTACTGGTGTTTGTAAGTGGTAACAGAAAGCTTTCTCTTGTTGGTACCCTACCCCAAGTTACACTGTCACTTCTTTTTCCTAGTTGTTGTTTTGTCGGTTTGTATTCTCAACATAGACCCTTTTCCTTCCTAACCTTGGCTGTCCTGAACCTTACTGTCCTTGAACTCAGTGATTTGCCTGTCTTGCTGGGATGAAACTGTGAGCTACCATCCAGAAGGAAGCACCCTGCTGAGGTTAGATTGGGGTCTCTTCCATTTTACTCTATGAACATGCATATGGCAGGCCTGATCTTTCTTTTTTACTTTTCCTTTTCTTTTTAAAGATTTATTTATTTATTATATTTAAGTATGCTGTAGCTATCTTCAGACAGTCCAGAAGAGGGTGTCAGATTCTGAAGAATCTAAATCATTCTTATTGTCTGCATATGATGTATATAAACACAGCCTCACATATACTCAAAAAAAAGAAAAAAAAGAAAAAAGATGTGGCTACAGAGAGGGCTCAACAATTAAGAGCATTGTCTCCTCTTCCAGAGAACCTGGGCTCAATTACCAGTATTATATATGGTGGCCCATCTCCAGTTCCAGGGGATCTAATACTCTGTTCTGGAGTCTGTGGGCACAGCATACACATGCAAAACATTCTTACACAATCATTGAGAGAGGAGAGAGAGGGGTTGAGAGAGAGGGGAGGTAATCATACCTCCTGACGAGTTTGAAGACCTGAGCTTCATCACTCACACAAATAAATAAATGCAAAATATTTTTTTTTAAATAAACTCTGCCATTGCCCTTTAAAAATTCCTAGAAAACAAGTTTTATAAGCAACAGTTATATTTACTATATCTAAAGGACAGTCATGAGCATATTCAATAAATAGAAAAAGGCCTGTTAGTCTTAGAAATGGAAAAGACAAACCAAGGAAGGTTTGCAATTACATAATGAGGCAGCTCAGCCCAGCTCTAAGGTTGGAAATAAGACTCGAGAATAGGATACACCTGAAGACAGCCAGCCATTGTTTTTTGTTTTGGAGGCTGAAAGGATACACCTGAAGACAGCCAATGCTGTGTGATGGTGATCTGGTATTTTTTTTTTTTAATTTTTAAAAACTTTAACACTTTTTATAAAACTTTTATAAAAACTTTTTCTTTCTTTCCTTTCTTTCCTCACCCTAGCCCCTACCCTAGCCCTGTCTTTCACCAGGGTGGCCTCGAACTCAGAAACTGACTGCCTCTGCCTACAAAGTGCTCTCATTAAGAGCTTGAGCCACCACTGAATGGAGGGTTTTCTAAGCCTTACCTTGCTCTTGGTGTCTGTTCTCAGCTGTGAAACCCTAATTAACACAAGTAGGCAGTCCTGGGTCAGCCAGAGCTACAGACTGAGGACTTCTCTAAAAACAAATAAAACAAAACAAAACAACAAATAGAAATAATAAAATACATAAATTAAGCAACCACAGCATAGCTTTTCTCTCTCTAGGTGGTACTCAGAAATTCCAGCAGTTGGCCTGTGACAACTCAGCTCAGTATATGTGAGGCTGTGTTTATGTACATCATATGCAGACCATAAGAGGGATTTACATTCTCCAGAATCTGACACCCTCCTCTGGAGTGTCTAAAGAAAGCTACAGTGTACTTATATCTAAGAAATACATAAATAAATAAATAAATAAATAAATAAATAAATAAATATTTTTTAAAAAGAATAAGAAAGAAAGAAAGACCAGGCAGGCCTGCCATCATTATCTCTGTCTGTCTGTCTGTCGGTCTGATCACTGGAACTGGAGATGGGCCACCTTGTAGGAGCTGGTAGTTGATCCCAGGTTCTCTGGAAGAGGAGACAATGCTGTTAATTGTTGAGCCCTTTCAGTGGCCCCACCCATTTTTAATTTTTAGAAGTATATGTGAGGCTGTGTTTATGTACATCATATTCAGAACATAAGAGGGATTTAGATTCTCCAGAATCTGACACCCTCTTCTGGAGTGTCTGAAGACGGCTACAGTGTACTTATATCTAATAAATACATAAATAAATAAATAAATAAATAAATAAATAAATAAATAAATAAATAACATTTTTTAAAAAGTATAAGAAATAAAGAAAAACCAGGCAGGCCTGCCATCCTTATCTCTGTCTGTCTGTCTGTCTGTCTGACACACTGGAACGGGAGATTGGCCACCATAAGGTGCTGGTAGTTTATCCCAGGTTCTCTGAAAGAGGAGACAATGCTGTTAATTGTTGAGCCCTCTCATTGGCCCCGCACATCTTTAAATTTTTAGAAGTATATGTGAGGCTGTGTTTATGTACATCATATGCAGACCATAAGTGGGATTTAGATTCTCCAGAATCTGACACCCTCTTCTGGAGTGTCTGAACAGCTACAGTGTACTTATATCTACTAAATACATAAATAAATAAATAAATAAATAAACATTTTTTTAAAAGGAAAAGAAAAAAGAAAGACAAGGAAGGCCTGCCATCATTATCTCCTCCTGTCTGTCTGTCTGTCTATCTGATACCCGGGAACTGGAGATGGGCCACCATATAGTGGCTGGTAGTTGATCCAAGGTTCTCTGGAAGAGGAGACAATGCTCTTAATTGTTGAGCCATTTCAGTTCCCCCACACTTCTTTAAATATTTAGAAGTATATGTGAGGCTGTGTTTATGTACATCATATTCAGATTATAAGGGATTTAGATTCTCCAGAATCTGACACCCTCTACTGGAGTGTCTGAAGACAGCTACAGTGTACTTATATATAATAAATAAATAAATAAATAAATAAATAAATAAATAAATAAATAAATAGATAAATAAATATTTTTAAAAAAGGATAAGAAAGAAAGTAAGACCAGGCAGGCCTGCCATCCTTATCTCTGTCTGTCTGTCTGTCTGTCTGTCTGATCCCCTGGAACTGGAGATGGGCCACCATATAGTTGCTGGTAGTTGATCCAAGGTTCTCTGGAAGAGGAGACAATGTTCTTAATTGTTGAGCCCTTTCAGTGGCCCCACACATCTTTAAATATTTAGAAGTATATGTGAGGCTGTGTTTATGTACATCATATTCAGATTATAAGAGGATTTAGATTCTCCAGAATCTGACACCCTCTACTGGAGTGTCTGAAGACAGCTACAGTGTATTTATATATAATAAATTCATAAATAAATAAATAAATAAATAAATAAACATTTTTTAAAAAGGATAAAAAAGAAAGTAAGACCAGGTAGGCCTGCCATCCTTATCTCTGTCTGTCTGTCTGTCTGTCTGTCTGATCCCCTGGAACTGGAGATGTGCTACCATATAGTTGCTCGTAGTTGAACCCAGGTTCTCTGGAAGAGGAGACAATGCTGTTAATTGTTGAGCCCTATCAGTGGCCCTACCCATCTTTAAATTTTTAGAAGTGTATGTGAGGCTGTGTTTATGTACATCATATGCAGACCAGAACAGGGATTTAGATTCATCAGAATCTGACACCCTCTTCTGGAGTGTCTGAAGACAGCTACAGTGTACTTATATCTAATAAATACATAAATAAATAAAAATTTTTTTAAAAGGATAAGAAAGAAAGAAAGACCAGGCAGGCCTGCCATCCTTATCCTTGTCTGTCTTCTGTCTGTCTGATCCCCTGGGAGTGGAGATGGGCCACCATATAGTTGCAGGTAGTTGATCCCAGGTTCTCTGTAAGAGGAGACAATGCTGTTAATTGCTGAGCCCTTTCAGTGCCCCCCCACCTTTAAATTTTAAGAAGTAAATGTGAGGCTTTGTTTATGTACATCATATGCAGACCATAAGAGGGATTTAGATTCTCCAGAATCTGACACCTTCTTCTGGAGTGTCTGAAGATGGCTACAGTGTACTTATATCTAATAAATACATAAATAAATATATAAATAAACATTTTTTTAAAAAGGATAAGAAAGAAAGAAAGACCAGGCAGGCCTGCCATCCTTATCACTGTCTGTATGTCTGTCTGTCTGATCCCCTGGTACTGGAGATGGCCCACCATATAGTTGCTGGTAGTTGATCCCAGGTACTCTGGAAGAGGAGACAATGCTGTTAATTGTTGAGCTTTTAGGGTGGCCCCACCCTTCTTTAAATTTTTAGAAGTATATGTGAGGCTGTGTTTATGTACATCATATGCAGACAATAAGAGGGATTTAGATTCTCCAGAATCTGACACCCTCTTCTGGAGTGTCTGAACAGCTACAGTGTACTTATATCTAATAAATAAATAAATAAATAAATAACTAAATAAATAAATAAATAAATAAATAAATATTTTTTTTAAAAAAAAGGATAAGAAAGAAAGAAAGACCAGGCAGGCCTGCCATCCTTTTCACTGTCTGTCTGTCTGATCCCCTGGAACTGGAGATGGGCCACCATATAGTTGCTGGTAGTTGATCCCAGGTTCTCTGGAAGAGGAGACAATGCTGTTAATAGTTGAGCCCTTTCAGTGGCCCACCCATTTTTAATTTTTAGAAGTATATGTGATGCTGTGTTTATGTACATCATATTCAGACCATAAGAGTGTTTTAGATCCTCTAGAATCTGTCACCCTCTTCTGGAGTGTCTGAAGACAGCTACAGTGTACTTATATCTAATAAATACATAAATAAATAAATAAATAAATAAATAAATAAACATTTTTTAAAAAATATAAGAAATAAAGAAAGACCAGGCAGGCCTGCCATCCTTATCTCTGTCTCTCTGTCTGTCTGTCTGTCTGATCCACTGGAACTGGAGATCGGCCACCATAAGGTGATGGTAGTTTATCCCAGGTTCTCTGAAAGAGGAGACAATGCTGTTAATTGTTGAGCCCTCTCAGTGGCCCCACACATCTTTAAATTTTTAGAAGTATATGTTAGGCTGTGTTAATGTACATCATATGAAGACCATAAGAGGGATTTAGATTCTCCAGAAACTGACACCCTCTTCTGGAGTGTCTGAACAGCTACAGTGTACTTATATCTAATAAATACATAAATAAATAAATAAATGAATAAATAAATAAATAAATAAATAAATAAATATTTTTTAAAAGGATAAGAAAGAAAGAAAGACCAGGCAGGCCTGCCATCCTTATCTCTGTCTGTCTGTCTGTCTGTCTGATCCCCTGGAACTGGAGATGGGCCACCTTATAGGTGCTGGAGGTTGATCCCAGGTTCTCTGGAAGAGGAGACAATGCTGTTAATTGTTGAGTCCGTTCAGTGGCCCCACCCATTTTTAATTTTTAGATGAATATGTGAGGCTGTGTTTATGTACATCATATGCAGATATAAGAGGGATTTAGATTCTCTAGAATCTGACACCCTCTTCTGGAGTGTCTGAAGACGGCTACAGTGTACTTATATCTAATAAATACATAAATAAATAAATAAATAAATAAATAAATAAATAAATAAATAAATAAACATTTTTTAAAAAGTATATGAAATAAAGGAAGACCAGGCAGGCCTGCCATCCTTATCTCTGTCTGTCTTTCTGTTTGTATATCTGATCCCTGGGAACTGGAGATGGGCCACGAATAGTTGCTGGTAGTTGATCCAAGGTTCTCTGGAAGAGGAGACAATGCTGTTAATTGTTGAGCCATTTCAGTGGCCCCACACTTCTTTAAATATTTAGAAGTATATGTGAGGCTGTGTTTATGTACATCATATGCAGACCATAAGAGGGATTTAGATTCTCCAGAATCTGACACCCTCTTCTGGAGTGTCTGAACAGCTACAGTGTACTTATATCTAATAAATAAATAAATAAATAAATAAATAAATAAATAAACATTTTTTAAAAAGGATAAGTAAGAAAGAATGTAAGACTAGGCAGGCCTGCCATCCATATCTCTGTCTGTCTGTCTGTCTATCTGATCCCCGGGAACTTGAGATGGGCCACCATATAGTTGCTGGTAGTTGATCCAAGGTTCTCTGGAAGAGGAGACAATGCTGTTAATTGTTGAGCCATTTCAGTGGCCCCACACTTCTTTAAATATTTAGAAGTATATGTGAGGCTGTGTTTATGTACATCATATTCAGATGATAAGAGGATTTAGATTCTGCAGAATCTGACACCCTATAATGGAGTGTCTGAAGACAGCTACAGTGTACTTATATATAATAAATACATAAATAAATAAATAAATAAATAAATAAACATTTTTTAAAAAGGATAAGAAAGAAAGTAAGACCAGGCAGGCCTGCCATCCTTATCTCTGTCTGTCTGTCTGTCTGTCTGATCCCCTGGAACTCTAGATGGGCTACCATAAAGTTGCTGGTAGTTGATCCCAGGTTCTCTGGAAGAGGAGACAATGCTGTTAGTTGTTGAGCCCAATCAGTGGCGCTACCCATCTTTAAATATTTAGAAGTATATGTGAGGCTGTGTTTATGTACATCATATGCAGTCCATAAGAGGGATTTAGATTCTCCAGAATCTGACACCCTCTTCTGGAGTGTCTGAACAGCTACAGTGTACTTATATCTAATAAATACATAAATAAATAAATAAATAAATAAATAAATAAATAAATAAATAAACATTTTTTTAAAAGGATAAGACAGAAAGAAAGACCAGGCAGGCCTGCCATCCATATATCTGTCTCTCTGTCTGTCTGTCTATCTGATCCCTGGGAACTGGAGATGGGCCACGAATAGTTGCTGGTAGTTGATCCCAGGTTCTCTAGAAGAGGAGACAATGCTGTTCATTGTTGAGCTTTTTCAGTGGCGCCACCCATCTTTAAATATTTAAAAGTTTATATGAGGCTGTGTTTATGTACATCATATGCAGACTATAAGAGGGATTTAATTCTCCAGAATCTGACACCCTCTTCTGGAGTGTCTGAAGACAGCAACAGTGTACTTATATCTAATAAATAAATAGATAAATAAATAAATAAATAAATAAATAAACATTTTTTAAAAAGGATAAGAAAGAAACAAAGACCAGGCAAGCCTGCCATCCATATCTCTGTCTGTCTGTCTGTCTGTCTATCTGATCCCCGGGTACTGGAGATGGGCCACCATATAGTTGCTGGTAGTTGATCCAAGGTTCTCTGGAAGAGGAGACAATGCTGTTAATTGTTGAACCCTTTCAGTGGCCCCACACTTCTTTAAATATTTAGAAGTATATGTGAGGCTGTGTTTATGTACATCATATTCAGATTATAAGAGGATTTAGATTCTCCAGAATCTGACACCCTATACTGGAGTGTCTGAAGACAGCTACAGTGTACTTATATATAATAAATAAATAAATAAATAAATAAATAAATAAATAAACATTTTTGAAAAAGGATAAGAAAGAAAGTAAGACCATGCAGGCCTACCATTCTTATCTCTGTCTGTCTGTCTGTCTGTCTGATCCCCTGGAACTGGAGATGGGCCACCATATAGTTGCTGGTAGTTGATCCAAGGTTCTCTGGAAGAGGAGACAATGCTGTTAATTGTTGAGCCATTTCAGTGGCCCCACACTTCTTTAAATATTTAGAAGTATATGTGAGGCTGTGTTTATGTACATCATATTCAGATGATAAGAGGATTTAGATTCTGCAGAATCTGACACCCTATAATGGAGTGTCTGAAGACAGCTACAGTGTACTTATATATAATAAATACATAAATAAATAAATAAATAAATAAATAAATAAATAAATAAATAAATAAACATTTTTGAAAAAGGATAAGAAAAAAAGTAAGACCAGGCAGGCCTGCCATCCTTATATCTGTCTGTCTGTCTGTCTGTCTGATCCCCTGGAACTGGAGATGGGCCACCATATAGTTGCTGGTAGTTGATCCAAGGTTCTCTGGAAGAGGAGAAAATGCTGTTAATTGTTGAGCCCTTTCAGTGGCCCCACACTTCTTTAAATATTTAGAAGTATATGTGAGGCTGTGTTTATGTACATCATATTCAGATTATAAGAGGATTTAGATTCTCTAGACTCTGACACCCTCTTCTGGAGTGTCTGAAGACGGCTACAGTGTACTTATATCTAATAAATACATAAATAAATAAATGAATAAATAAATAAATAAATAAATAAATAAATAAACATTTTTTAAAAAGTATAAGAAATAAAGAAAGACCAGGCAGGCCTGCCATCCTTATCTCTGTCTCTCTGTCTGTCTGTCTGTCTGATCCAATGGAACTGGAGATGGGCCACCATAAGGTGCTGGTAGTTTATCCCAGGTTCTCTGAAAGAGGAGACAATGCTGTTAATTGTTGAGCCCTCTCAGTGGCCCCACACATCCTTAAATTTTTAGAAGTATATGTGAGGCTGTGTTTATGTACATCATATGCAGACCATAAGAGGGATTTAGATTCTCCAGAATCTGACACCCTCTTCTGGAGTGTCTGAAGACAGCTACAGTGTACTTATATCTAATAAATAAATAGATAAATAAATAAATAAATGAATAAATAAATATTTTTTAAAAAGGATAAGAAAGAAAGAAAGAAAGACTAGGCAGGCCTGCCATCTATATCTCTGTCTCTCTGTCAGTCTGTCTGTCTGATCCAATGGAACTGGAGATGGGCCACCATAAGGTGCTGGTAGTTTATCCCAGGTTCTCTGAAAGAGGAGACAATGCTGTTAATTGTTGAGCCCTCTCAGTGGCCCCACACATCTTTAAATTTTTAGAAGTATATGTGAGGCTGTGTTTATGTACATCATATGCAGACCATAAGAGGGATTTAGGTTCTCTAGAATCTGACACCCTCTTCTGGAGTGTCTGAAGACAGCTACAGTGTACTTATATCTAATAAATACATAAATAAATATATAAATAAACATTTTTTTAAAAAGGATAAGAAAGAAAGAAAGACCAGGCAGGCCTGCCATCCTTATCACTGTCTGTATGTCTGTCTGTCTGATCCCCTGGTACTGGAGATGGGCCACCAAATAGTTGCTGGTAGTTGATCCCAGGTACTCTGGAAGAGGAGACAATGCTGTTAATTGTTGAGCTTTTAGGGTGGCCCCACCCTTCTTTAAATTTTTAGAAGTATATGTGAGGCTGTGTTTATGTACATCATATGCAGACCATAAGAGGGATTTAGATTCTCCAGAATCTGACACCCTCTTCTGGAGTGTCTGAACAGCTACAGTGTACTTATATCTAATAAATAAATAAATAAATAAATAAATAAATAAATAAATAAACAAATATTTTTTTAAAAAAAGGATAAGAAAGAAAGAAAGACCAGGCAGGCCTGCCATCCTTTTCACTGTCTGTCTGTCTGTCTGTCTGTCTGATCCCCTGGAACTGGAGATGGGCCACCATATAGTTGCTGGTAGTTGATCCCAGGTTCTCTGGAAGAGGAGACAATGCTGTTAATAGTTGAGCCCTTTCATGGCCCACCCATTTTTAATTTTTAGAAGTATATGTGATGCTGTGTTTATGTACATCATATTCAGACCATAAGAGTGTTTTAGATCCTCTAGAATCTGTCACCCTCTTCTGGAGTGTCTGAAGACGGCTACAGTGTACTTATATCTAATAAATACATAAATAAATAAATAAATAAATAAATAAATAAATAAATAAATAAACATTTTTTAAAAAATATAAGAAATAAAGAAAGACCAGGCAGGCCTGCCATCCTTATCTCTGTCTCTCTGTCTGTCTGTCTGTCTGATCCACTGGAACTGGAGATCGGCCACCATAAGGTGATGGTAGTTTATCCCAGGTTCTCTGAAAGAGGAGACAATGCTGTTAATTGTTGAGCCCTCTCAGTGGCCCCACACATCTTTAAATTTTTAGAAGTATATGTTAGGCTGTGTTAATGTACATCATATGAAGACCATAAGAGGGATTTAGATTCTCCAGAAACTGACACCCTCTTCTGGAGTGTCTGAACAGCTACAGTGTACTTATATCTAATAAATAAATAAATAAATAAATAAATAAATAAATAAATAAATAAATAAATAAATAAATAAATATTTTTTTAAAAGGATAATAAAGAAAGAAAGACCAGGCAGGCCTGCCATCCTTATCTCTGTCTGTCTTTCTGTCTGTCTGATCCCCTGGAACTGGAGATGGGCCACCTTATAGGTGCTGGAGGTTGATCCCAGGTTCTCTGGAGGAGGAGACAATGCTGTTAATTGTTGAGTCCGTTCAGTGGCCCCACCCATTTTTAATTTTTAGAAGAATATGTGAGGCTGTGTTTATGTACATCATATGCAGTTATAAGAGGGATTTAGATTCTCTAGAATCTGACACCCTCTTCTGGAGTGTCTGAAGACGGCTACAGTGTACTTATATCTAATAAATACATAAATAAATAAATTAATAAATAAATAAACATTTTTTAAAAAGTATATGAAATAAAGAAAGACCAGGCAGGCCTGCCATCCATATCTCTGTCTGTCTCTCTGTTTGTATATCTGATCCCTGGGAACTGGAGATGGGCCACGAATAGTTGCTGGTAGTTGATCCCAGGTTCTCTGGAAGAGGAGACAATGCTGTTAATTGTTGAGCCCATTCAGTGGAGCCACCCATCTTTAAATATTTAGAAGTATATGTGAGGCTGTGTTTATGTACATCATATGCAGACCATAAGAGTTATTTAGAATCTCCAGAATCTGACACCCTCTTCTGGAGTGTCTGAAGACAGCTACAGTGTTCTTATATCTAATAAATAAATAGATAAAAAAAAAAATAAATAAATAAACATTTTTTAAAAAGGATAAGAAAGAAAGAAAGACCAGGCAGGCCTGCCATCCATATCTCTGTCTGTCTGTCTGTCTGTCTATCTGATCCCCGGGAACTGGAGATGGGCCACCATATAGTTGCTGGTAGTTGATCCAAGGTTCTCTGGAAGAGGAGACAATGCTGTTAATTGTTGATCCCTTTCAGTGGCCCCACACTTCTTTAAATATTTAGAAGTATATGTGAGGCTGTGTTTATGTACATCATATTCAGATTATAAGAGGATTTATTCTCCAGAATCTGACACCCTCTACTGGAGTGACTGAAGACAGCTACAGTGTACTTATATATAATAAATACATAAGTAAATAAATAAATAAATAAATATTTTTTAAAAAGGATAAGAAAGAGAGTAAGACCAGGAAGGCCTGCCATCCTTATCTCTGTCTGTCTCTCTGTCTGTCTGATCCCCTGGAACTGGAGATGGGCTACCATAAAGTTGCTGGTAGTTGATCCCAGGTTCTCTGGAAGAGGAGACAATGCTGTTAATTGTTTAGCCCTTTCAGTGGCCCCAACCATTTTTAATTTTTAGAAGTATATGTGATGCTGTGTTTATGTACATCATATTCAGACCATAAGAGGGTTTTAGATTCTCTAGAATCTGTCACCCTCTTCTGGAGTGTCTGAAGACGGCTACAGTGTACTTATATCTAATAAATACATAAATAAATAAATAAATAAATAAATAAATAAATAAATAAACATTTTTTAAAAAGTATACGAAATAAAGAAAGACAGGGCAGGCCTGCCATCCTTATCTCTGTCTCTCTGTCTGTCTGTCTGTCTGATCCACTGGAACTGGAGATGGGCCACCATAAGGTGCTGGTAGTTTATCCCAGGTTCTCTGAAAGAGGAGACAATGCTGTTAATTGTTGAGCCCTCTCAGTGGCCCCACACATCTTTAAATTTTTAGAAGTATATGTGAGGCTGTGTTTATGTACATCATATGCAGTCCATAAGAGGGATTTAGATTCTCCAGAATCTTACACCCTCTTCTGGAGTGTCTGAACAGCTACAGTGTACTTATATCTAATACATAAATAAATAAATAAATAAATAAATAAATAAATAAATAAATATTTTTTTAAAAGGATAAGAAAGAAAGAAAGACCAGGCAGGCCTGCCATCCTTATCTCTGTCTGTCTTTCTGTCTGTCTGATCCCCTGGAACTGGAGATGGGCCACCTTATAGGTGCTGGAGGTTGATCCCAGGTTCTCTGGAAGAGGAGACAATGCTGTTAATTGTTGAGTCTGTTCAGTGGCCCCACCCATTTTTAATTTTTAGAAGAATATGTGAGGCTGTGTTTATGTACATCATATGCAGATATAAGAGGGATTTAGATTCTCTAGAATCTGACACCCTCTTCTGGAGTGTCTGAAGACGGCTACTGTGTACTTATATCTAATAAATACATAAATAAATAAATTAATAAATAAATAAACATTTTTTAAAAAGTATATGAAATAAAGAAAGACCAGGCAGGCCTGCCATCCATATCTCTGTCTGTCTCTCTGTTTGTATATCTGATCCCTGGGAACTGGAGATGGGCCACGAATAGTTGCTGGTAGTTGATCCCAGGTTCTCAGGAAGAGGAGACAATGCTGTTAATTGTTGAGCCCATTCAGTGGAGCCACCCATCTTTAAATATTTAGAAGTATATGTGAGGCTGTGTTTATGTACATCATATGCAGACCATAAGAGTTATTTAGAATCTCCAGAATCTGACACCCTCTTCTGGAGTGTCTGAAGTCAGCTACAGTGTTCTTATATCTAATAAATAAATAGATAAATAAATAAATAAATAAATAAACATTTTTTAAAAAGGATAAGAAAGAAAGAAAGACCAGGCAGGCCTGCCATCCATATCTCTGTCTGTCTGTCTGTCTGTCTATCTGATCCCCGGGAACTGGAGATGGGCCACCATATAGTTGCTGGTAGTTGATCCAAGGTTCTCTGGAAGAGGAGACAATGCTCTTAATTGTTGAGCCTTTTCAGTGGCCCCACACTTCTTTAAATATTTAGAAGTATATGTGAGGCTGTGTTTATGTACATCATATTCAGATTATAAGAGGATTTATTCTCCAGAATCTGACACCCTCTACTGGAGTGACTGAAGACAGCTACAGTGTACTTATATATAATAAATACATAAGTAAATAAATAAATAAATAAACATTTTTTAAAAAGGATAAGAAAGAAAGTAAGACCAGGAAGGCCTGCCATCCTTATCTCTGTCTGTCTCTCTGTCTGTCTGATCCCCTGGAACTGGAGATGGGCTACCATAAAGTTGCTGGTAGTTGATCCCAGGTTCTCTGGAAGAGGAGACAATGCTGTTAATTGTTGAGCCCTTTCAGTGGCCCCACCCATTTTTAATTTTTAGAAGTATATGTGATGCTGTGTTTATGTACATCATATTCAGACCATAAGAGGGTTTTAGATTCTCTAGAATCTGTCACCCTCTTCTGGAGTGTCTGAAGACGGCTACAGTGTACTTATATCTAATAAATACATAAATAAATAAATAAATAAATAAATAAATAAATAAATAAATAAACATTTTTTAAAAAGTATACGAAATAAAGAAAGACAGGGCAGGCCTGCCATCCTTATCTCTGTCTCTCTGTCTGTCTGTCTGTCTGATCCACTGGAACTGGAGATGGGCCACCATAAGGTGCTGGTAGTTTATCCCAGGTTCTCTGAAAGAGGAGACAATGCTGTTAATTGTTGAGCCCTCTCAGTGGCCCCACACATCTTTAAATTTTTAGAAGTATATGTGAGGCTGTGTTTATGTACATCATATGCAGTCCATAAGAGGGATTTAGATTCTCCAGAATCTTACACCCTCTTCTGGAGTGTCTGAAGACAGCTTCAGTGTACTTATATCTAATAATTACATAAATAAATATATAAATAAACATTTTTTTAAAAAGGATAAGAAAGAAAGAAAGACCAGGCAGGCCTGCCATCCTTATCACTGTCTGTATGTCTGTCTGTCTGATCCCCTGGAACTGGAGATGGGCCACCATATAGTTGCTGTCTCTTGATCCCAGGTACTCTGGAAGAGGAGACAATGCTGTTAATTGTTGAGCTTTTAGAGTGGCCCCACCCTTCTTTAAATTTTTAGAAGTATATGTGAGGCTGTGTTTATGTACATCATATGCAGACCATAAGAGGGATTTAGATTCTCCAGAATCTGACACCCTCTTCTGGAGTGTCTGAACAGCTACAGTGTACTTATATCTAATAAATAAATAAATAAATAAATAAATAAATAAATAAATAAATAAACATTTTTTAAAAAGGATAAGTAAGAAAGAATGTAAGACTAGGCAGGCCTGCCATCCATATCTCTGTCTGTCTGTCTGTCTGTCTATCTGATCCCCGGGAACTTGAGATGGGCCACCATATAGTTGCTGGTAGTTGATCCAAGGTTCTCTGGAAGAGGAGACAATGCTGTTAATTGTTGAGCCATTTCAGTGGCCCCACACTTCTTTAAATATTTAGAAGTATATGTGAGGCTGTGTTTATTGTCATCATATACAGATGATAAGAGGATTTAGATTCTGCAGAATCTGACACCCTATAATGGAGTGTCTGAAGACAGCTACAGTGTACTTATATATAATAAATACATAAATAAATAAATAAATAAATAAATAAACATTTTTGAAAAAGGATAAGAAAGAAAGTAAGACCAGGCAGGCCTGCCATCCTTATCTCTGTCTGTCTGTCTGTCGGTCTGATCCCCTGGAACTGGAGATGGGCCACCATATAGTTGCTGGTAGTTGATCCAAGGTTCTCTGGAAGAGGAGAAAATGCTGTTAATTGTTGAGCCCTTTCAGTGGCCCCACACTTCTTTAAATATTTAGAAGTATATGTGAGGCTGTGTTTATGTACATCATATTCAGATTATAAGAGGATTTAGATTCTCTAGACTCTGACACCCTCTTCTGGAGTGTCTGAAGACGGCTACAGTGTACTTATATCTAATAAATACATAAATAAATAAATGAATAAATAAATAAATAAATAAATAAATAAATAAATAAACAAACATTTTTTAAAAAGTATAAGAAATAAAGAAAGACCAGGCAGGCCTGCCATCTTTATCTCTGTCTCTCTGTCTGTCTGTCTGTCTGATCCAATGGAACTGGAGATGGGCTACCATAAAGTTGCTGGTAGTTGATCCCAGGTTCTCTGGAAGAGGAGACAATCCTGTTAATTGTTGAGCCCTCTCAGTGGCCCCACACATCTTTAAATTTTTAGAAGTATATGTGAGGCTGTGTTTATGTACATCATATGCAGACCATAAGAGGGATTTAGATTCTCCAGAATCTGACACCCTCTTCTGGAGTGTCTGAAGACAGCTACAGTGTACTTATATCTAATAAATAAATAGATAAATAAATAAATAAATAAATATTTTTTAAAAAGGATAAAAAAGAAAGAAAGAAAGAAAGACTAGGCAGGCCTGCCATCTATATCTCTCTCTGTCTATCTGTCTGTCTATCTGATCCCCGGGAACTGGAGATGGGCCACCATATAGTTGCTGGTAGTTGATCCAAGGTTCTCTGGACGAGGAGACAATGCTGTTAATTGTTGAGCCCTTTCAGTGGCCCCACACTTCTTTAAATATTTAGAAGTATATGTGAGGCTGTGTTTATGTACATCATATTCAGATGATAAGAGGATTTAGATTCTCCAGAATCTGACACCCTCTACTGGAGTGTCAGAAGACAGCTACAGTGTACTTATATATAATAAATAAATAAATAAATAAATAAATAAATAAATAAATAAATAAACATTTTTGAAAAAGGATAAGAAAGAAAGTAAGACCAGGAAGGCCTGCCATCCTTATCTCTGTCTGTCTGTCTGTCTGATCCCCTGGAACTGGAGATGGGCCACCATATAGTTGCTGGTAGTTGATCCAAGGTTCTCTGGAAGAGGAGACAATGCTCTTAATTGTTGAGCCCTTTCAGTGGCCCTACCCATCTTTAAATATTTAGAAGTATATGTGAGGCTGTCTTTATGTACATCATATTCAGATTATAAGAGGATTTAGATTCTCCAGAATCTGACACCCTCTACTGGAGTGACTGAAGACAGCTACAGTGTACTTATATATAATAAATACATAAGTAACTAAATAAATAAATAAACATTTTTTAAAAAGGATAAGAAAGAAAGTAAGACCAGGCAGGCCTGCCATCCTTATCTCTGTCTGTCTGTCTGTCTGTCTGTCTTATCCCCTGGAACTCTAGATGGGCTACCATAAAGTTGCTGGTAGTTGATCTCAGGTTCTCTGGAAGAGGAGACAATGCTGTTAATTGTTGAGCCCAATCAGTTGCGCTACCCATCTTTAAATATTTAGAAGTATATGTGAGGCTGTGTTTATGTACATCATATGCAGTCCATAAGAGGGATTTAGATTCTCCAGAATCTGACACCCTCTTCTGGAGTGTCTGAACAGCTACAGTGTACTTATATCTAATAAAAACATAAATAAATAAATAAATAAATAAACATTTTTTTAAAAGGATAAGACAGAAAGAAAGACCAGGCAGGCCTGCCATCCATATATCTGTCTCTCTGTCTGTCTGTCTATCTGATCCCTGGGAACTGGAGATGGGCCACGAATAGTTGCTGGTAGTTGATCCCAGGTTCTCTAGAAGAGGAGACAATGCTGTTCATTGTTGAGCTTTTTCAGTGGCGCCACCCATCTTTAAATATTTAAAAGTTTATATGAGGCTGTGTTTATGTACATCATATGCAGACTATAAGAGGGATTTAATTCTCCAGAATCTGACACCCTCTTCTGGAGTGTCTGAAGACAGCAACAGTGTACTTATATCTAATAAATAAATAGATAAATAAATAAATAAATAAATAAACATTTTTTAAAAAGGATAAGAAAGAAACAAAGACCAGGCAGGCCTGCCATCCATATCTCTGTCTGTCTGTCTGTCTGTCTGTCTGTCTATCTGATCCCCGGGAACTGGAGATGGGCCACCATATAGTTGCTGGTAGTTGATCCAAGGTTCTCTGGAAGAGGAGACAATGCTGTTAATTGTTGAGCCATTTCAGTGGCCCCACACTTCTTTAAATATTTAGAAGTATATGTGAGGCTGTGTTTATGTACATCATATACAGATGATGAGAGGATTTAGATTCTGCAGAATCTGACACCCTATAATGGAGTTTCTGAAGACAGCTACAGTGTACTTATATATAATAAATACATAAATAAATAAATAAATAAATAAATAAATAAATAAATAAATAAACATTTTTGAAAAAGGATAAGAAAGAAAGTAAGACCAGGCAGGCCTGCCATCCTTATCTCTGTCTGTCTGTCTGTTTGTCTGATCCCCTGGAACTGGAGATGGGCCACCATATAGTTGCTGGTAGTTGATCCAAGGTTCTCTGGAAGAGGAGAAAATGCTGTTAATTGTTGAGCCCTTTCAGTGGCCCCACACTTCTTTAAATATTTAGAAGTATATGTGAGGCTGTGTTTATGTACATCATATTCAGATTATAAGAGGATTTAGATTCTCCAGAATCTGACACCCTCTACTGGAGTGACTGAAGACAGCTACAGTGTACTTATATATAATAAATACATAAATAAATAAATAAATAAATAAATAAATAAATAAATAAATAAACATTTTTTGAAAAGGATAAGAAAGAAAGTAAGCCGAGGCAGGCCTGCCATCGTTATCTCTGTCTGTCTGTTTGTCTGTCTGTCTGATCCCCTGGAACTGGAGTTGGGCTACAATAAAGTTGCTGGTAGTTGATCCCAGGTTCTCTGGAAGAGGAGACAATGCTGTTAATTGTTGAGCCATCTTTAAATATTTAGAAGTATATATGAGGCTGTGTTTATGTACATCATATGCAGACCATAAGAGGGATTTAGATTCTCCAGAATCTGACACCCTCTTCTGTAGTGTCTGAAGACAGCTACAGTGTACTTATATCTAATAAATAAATAGATAAATAAATAAATAAATAAATAAATAAACATTTTTTTAAAAGGATAAGAAAGAAAGAAAGACCAGGCAGGCCTGCCATCCATATCTCTGCCTGTCTGTCTGTCTGTCTATCTGATCCCCGGGAACTGGAGATGGGCAACCATATAGTTGCTGGTAGTTGATCCAAGGTTCTCTGAAAGAGGAGACAATGCTCTTAATTGTTGAGCCCTTTCAGTGCCCCCACACTTCTTTAAATATTTAGACATATATGTGAGGCTGTGTTTATGTACATCATATTCAGATTATAAGAGGATTTAGATTCTCCAAAATCTGACACCCTATACTGGAGTGTCTGAAGACAGCTACAGTATACTTATATATAATAAATACATAAATAAATAAATAAACATTTTTTAAAAAATATAAGAAAGAAAGTAAAATAGGCAGGCCTGCCATCCTTATCTCTGTCTGTCTGTCTGTCTGATCCCCTGGAACTGGAGATGGGCCACCATATAGTTGCTGGTAGTTGATCCAAGGTTCTCTGAAAGAGGAGACAATGCTCTTAATTGTTGAGCCCTTTCAGTGCCCCCACACTTCTTTAAATATTTAGAAGTATATGTGAGGCTGTGTTTATGTACATCATATTCAGATTATAAGAGGATTTAGTTCCTCAAGAATCTGACACCCTCTACTGGAGTGTCTGAAGACAGCTACAGTGTACTTATATATAATAAATACATAAATAAATAAATAAATAAATAAATAAACATTTTTTAAAAATTATTAGAAATATAGAAAGACCAGGCAGGCCTGCCATCCTTATATCTGTCTCTCTGTCTGTCTGTCTGTCTGTCTGATCCACTGGAACTGGAGATGGGCCACCATAAGGTGCTGGTAGTTTATCCCATTTTCTCTGAAAGAGGAGAAAATGCTGTTAATTGTTGAGCCCTCTCAGTGGCCCCACACATCTTTAAATTTTTAGAAGTATATGTGAGGCTGTGTTTATGTACATCATATGCAGACCATAAGAGGGATTTAGATTCTCCAGAATCTGACACCCTCTTCTGGAGTGTCTGAAGAGAAATACAGTGTACTTATATCTAATAAATACATAAATAAATATATAAATAAACATTTTTTTAAAAAGGATAAGAAAGAAAGAAAGACCAGGCAGGCCTGCCATCCTTATCACTGTCTGTATGTCTGTCTGTCTGATCCCCTGGAACTGGAGATGGGCCACCATATAGTTGCTGATAGTTGATCCCAGTTACTCTGGAAGAGGAGACATTGCTGTTAATTGTTGAGCTTTTAGAGTGGCCCCACCCTTCTTTAAATTTTTAGAAGTATATGTGAGGCTGTGTTTATGTACATCATATGCAGACCATAAGAGGGATTTAAATTCTCCAGAATATGACACCCTCTTCTGAAGTGTCTGAAGACAGCTACAGTGTACTTATATCTAATATATATATATATATATATATATATATATATATATATATAAATAAATAAATAAATAAACATTTTTAAAATGTATAAGAAAGAAAGAAAAACCAGGCAGGCCTGCAATCGTTGTCGGTCTGTCTGTATGTATGTCTGTCTGATCCCCTAGAACTGGAGAAGGGCCACAATATAGTTGCTGGTAGTTGATCCCAGGTCCTCTGGAAGAGGAGACAATGCTGTTAATTGTTGAGCCATTTCAGTGGCCCCACCCATCTTTAAATTTTTACAAGTATATGTGAGGCTGTGTTTATGTACATCATATGCAGACCATAAGAGGGATATAGATTCTCCAGAATCTGACACCCTCTTCTGGAGAGTCTGAAGACAGCTACAGTGTACTTATATCTAATAAATACATAAATAAATAAATAAATAAATAAATAAATGAATGAATAAATGAATAAATGAATAAATAAATAAATAAACATTTTTAAAAAGGATAAGAAAGAAAGAAAAATCAGGCAGGCCTGCCATCCTTATCTCTGTCTGCCTGTCTGTCTGTCTGATCCCCTGCAACTTGAGATGGGCCACCATATAGTTGCTGGTAGTTGATCCCACGTTCTCTGGAAGAGGAGACAATGGTGTTAATTGTTGGGCCATTTCAGTGGGCCCACCCATCTTTAAATATTTAGAAGTATATGTGAGGCTGTGTTTATGTACATCATATGCAGACCATAAGAGGGATTTAGATTCTCCAGAATCTGACACCCTCTTCTTGAGTGTCTGAAGACAACTACAGTGTACTTATATCTAATAAATACATAAATAAATAAATAAATAAATAAATTAATTAATAAATAAATAAACAAACATGATTTTAAAAGGATAAGAAAGAATGAAAAACCAGGCAGGCCTGCCCTCCTTATCTCTGTCTGTCTGTCTATCTGTCTGATCCCCTGGAACTGGAGATGGGCCACCATATAGTTGCTTGTAGTTGATCCCAGGTTCTCTGGAAGAAGAGACAATGCTGTTAATTGTTGAGCCCTTTCAGTGGCCCCACCCATTTTAATTTTTAGAAGTGTATGTGAATCTGTGTTTATGTCCATCATATGCAGACCATAAGAGGGATTTATATTCTCCAGAATCTGACACCCTCTTCTGGAGTGTCTGAAGACAGCTACAGTGTACTTATATCTAATAAATACATAAATAAATAAACATTTTTTAAAAAGAATAAGAAAGAAAGAAAAACCAGGGAGGCCTGCCACCCTTGTCTGTCTGTCTCTTTGTCTGCCTGATCCCTTGGAACTGGATATGGGCCACCATATAATTGCTGGTAGTTGATCCCAGGTTCTCCAGTAGAGGAGACAATGCTGTTAATTGTTGAGCCCTTTCAGTGGCCCCACACATCTTTAAATTTTTAGAAGTATATGTGAGGCTGTGTTTATGTACATCATATGCAGACCATAAGAGGGATTTACATTCTCCAGAATCTGACACCCTCTTCTGGAGTGTCTGAAGACAGCTACAGTGTACTTATAATAAATAAATAAATAAATAAATAAATAAATAAACATTTTTTTTAAATTATAAGAAAGAAAGAAAGTCCAGGCAGGCCTCCATCCTTATCTTTGTCTGTCTGTCGGTCTGTCTGATACCCTGGAACTGGAGATGGGCCACCATAGTGTTGCTGGTAGTTTATCCAAGGTTCTCTGGAAGAGGAGACAATGCTGTTAATTGTTGAGCCCTTTCTGTGGCCCCACCCATCTTTAAATTTTTAGAAGTATATGTGAGGCTGTGTTTATGTACATCATATGCAGACCATAAGAGGGATTTAGATTCTCCAGAATCTGACACCCTCTTCTGGAGTGTCTGAAGATAGCTACAATGTACTTATATCTAATAAATACATGAATCAATAAATAAATAAATAAACAAACATTTTTTAAAAAGGATAAGAAAGAAAGAAAGACCAGGCTGGGCTGCCATCCTTATCTTTGTCTGTCTGTCTGTCTCTCTGTTTGTTTGTCTGTCTGATCTCCTGGAACTGGAGATGGGCCACCATTTTGTTGCTGGTAGTTGATTCCAGGTCTTCTGAAGAGGAGACAATACTGTTAATTGTTCAGCACTTTCAGTGGCCCCACCCATCTTTAAATTTCTAGAAGTAAATGTGATGCTGTGTTTATGTACATCATATTCAGACCATTAAAGAGGGATTTATATTCTCCAGAATCTGACACCGTCTTTTGGAGTGTCTATGACGGATACAGTGTACTTATATCTAATAAATACATAAATAAAGAAATAAACATTTTTTAAAATCGATAAGAAAGAAAGAAAGACCAGGCAGGCCTGCCATCCTTATCTCTGTCTGTCTGTCTGTCTGTCTGTCTGATACTCTGGAACTGGAGATGGGCCACCATAGAGTTGCTTGTAGTTGATCCCAGGTTCTCTGGAAGAGGAGACAATGCTGTTAATTGTTGAGCCCTTTCAGTGGCCCCAACCATTTTTAATATTTAGAAGTATATGTGTTGCTGTGTTTATGTACATCATATTCAGACCATAAGAGGGATTTAGATTCTCCAGAATCTGACAACCTCTTCTGGAGTGTCTGAAGACAGCTACAGTGTACTTATATCTAATAAATTCATAAATAAACAAATAAACATTTTTTAAAAAGGATAATAAAGAAAGAGAGACCAGGCACGCCTGCCATCCTTGTCTGTCTGTCTGTCTGTCTGTCTGATCCCCTGGAACTGGAGATGGGCCACCATATAATTGCTGGTAGTTGATCCCATGTTCTCTGGAAGAGGAGTCAGTGCTGTTAATTGTTGAGCCCTTTCAGTGGCCCCACACATCTTTAAATTTTTAGAAGTATATGTGAGGCTGTGTTCATGTACATCATATGCAGACCATAAGAGGGATATAGATTCTCCAGAATCTGACACCCTCTTCGGGAGTGTTTGAAGACAGCTACAGTGTACTTAAATCTAATAAATACATACTTAAATTAATAAACATTTTTTAAAAAGGATAAGAAAGAATGAAAGACCAGGTAGGCCTGCCATCCTTAACTCTATCTGTCTGTATGTCTGTCTGTCTGTCTGATCCCCTGGAACTGGAGATGGGCCACCATATAGTTGCTGGTAGTTGATCCCAGGTTCTCTATAAGAGGAGACAATGCTGTTAATTGTTGATCCCTTTCATTGGCCCCACACATCTTTAAATTTTTAGAAGTAAATGTGAGGCTGTGTTTATGTACATCATATGCAGACCATAAGAGGGATATAGATTCTCCAGAATCTGACACCCTCTTCTGGAGTGTCTGAAGACAGCTACAGTGTACTTATATCTAATAAATACATAAATAAATAAATAAATAAATAAATAAATAAATAAATAAACATTTTTTAAAAGGGATAAGAAAGAAAGAAAAACCAGGCAGGCCTGCCATCCTTGTCTGTCTTTCTCTCTGTCTGTCTGTCTTGCCTAGCCCCTTGAGTAGCCTAGCCTAGTCCCTTGCCTTGACTAGCCCAGCCCCTTGCCTAGCCTAGCCTAGCCCAGCCCTGCCTTGCCTAGCCCTGCCTATCCCTGTCTTTAACCAGGCTGGCCTCGAACTCAGAAACTGACTGCCTCTGCCTCCAGAGTGCTCTCATTAAGAGCTCGAGCCACCACTGACTGTTGGGTTTTCTAAGTCTTACATAGGTATGGTCTGTTTCTCAGCTGTGAAACCCTAATTAACACATGTAGTCTGTCCTAGGTCAGCCATAGCTACAGACTGAGGCCTTTTCTAAAACAAAACAAAAGAAAACAAAAAATAGAAATAATAAAATAAATAAATTAAGCAACCACATGATATCTTTTCTTTCTTTCAATGATACTCAGAGCTTGAAGCACTTCACCCATGATACCTCAGCTCCGGACATTGAGGCTCTTTCCCTAACAAGTATTATGGCTGAACCTGAGGGGTTCTACTGCTTATTTGTGTCCCCCACTTTAAAAAAATAGTTGTTTTCAAAGGCTGCAGGTTCTTAGCCCTGTTCCTTGTTACAGTTGAGTCACAGCCCTGAAAGTACAGTGGTAGTTAAAGGCACTGAGAAGGGCTTCCTATAGACATCAAAGACCAAGTCTTTGTTTTTAAAAAGTTAATCTGGATTCCCCCACCCCCTGGCATCCTTAGAATTCCTAGAAAGGAAGGCAGGGACCTGGGCAGAAGGGTGCAAGGCTACTGGTGTTTGTAAGTGGTAACAGAAAGCTTTCTCTTGTTGGTACCCTACCCCAAGTTACACTGTCACTTCTTTTTCCTAGTTGTTGTTTTGTCGGTTTGTATTCTCAACATAGACCCTTTTCCTTCCTAACCTTGGCTGTCCTGAACCTTACTGTCCTTGAACTCAGTGATTTGCCTGTCTTGCTGGGATGAAACTGTGAGCTACCATCCAGAAGGAAGCACCCTGCTTAGGTTAGATTGGGGTCTCTTCATTTTACTCTATGAACATGCATATGGCAGGCCTGTTCTTTCTTTTTTACTTTTCCTTTTCTTTTTAAGATTTATTTATTTATTATATTTAAGTATGCTGTAGCTATCTTCAGACAGTCCAGAAGAGGGTGTCAGATTCTGAAGAATCTAAATCATTCTTATTGTCTGCATATGATGTATATAAACACAGCCTCACATATACTCAAAAAAAAAGAAAAAAAAGAAAAAAGATGTGGCTACAGAGAGGGCTCAACAATTAAGAGCATTGTCTCCTCTTCCAGAGAACCTGGGCTCAATTACCAGTATTATATATGGTGGCCCATCTCCAGTTCCAGGGGATCTAATACTCTGTTCTGGAGTCTGTGGGCACAGCATACACATGCAAAACATTCTTACACAATCATTGAGAGAGGAGAGAGAGGGGTTGAGAGAGAGGGGAGGTAATCATACCTCCTGACGAGTTTGAAGACCTGAGCTTCATCACTCACACAAATATGTACATCATATGCAGACCATAAGAGGGATTTAGATTCTCCAGAATCTGACACCCTCTTCTGGAGTGTCTGAAGACAGCTACAGTGTACTTATATCTAATAAATACATAAATAAATATATAAATAAACATTTTTTTAAAAAGGATAAGAAAGAAAGAAAGACCAGGCAGGCCTGCCATCCTTATCACTGTCTGTATGTCTGTCTGTCTGATCCCCTGGAACTGGAGATGGGCCACCATATAGTTGCTGGTAGTTGATCCCAGGTACTCTGGAAGAGGAGACAATGCTGTTAATTGTTGAGCCCTTTCAGTGGCCCCACACTTCTTTAAATATTTAGAAGTATAAATGAGGCTGTGTTTATGTACATCATATTCAGATTATAAGAGGATTTAGATTCTCCAGAATCTGACACCCTCTACTGGAGTGACTGAAGACAGCTACAGTGTACTTATATATAATAATTACATAAGTAAATAAATAAATAAATAAACATTTTTTAAAAAGGATAAGATAGAAAGTAAGACCAGGCAGGCCTGCCATCCTTATCTCTCTCTGTCTGTCTGTCTGTCTGTCTGATCCCCTGGAACTGGAGATGGGCTACCATAAAGTTGCTGGTAGTTGATCCCAGGTTCTCTGAAAGAGGAGACAATGCTGTTAATTGTTGAGCCCTATCAGTGGCCCTACCCATCTTTAAATATTTAGAAGTATATGTGAGGCTGTGTTTATGTACATCATATGCAGACCATAAGAGGGATTTAGATTCTCCAGAATCTGACACCCTCTTCTGGAGTGTCTGAAGACAGCTACAGTGTACTTATATCTAATAAATACATAAATACATAAATAAATAAATAAATAAATAAACATTTTTTAAAAAGGATAAGAAAGAAAGTAAGACCAGGCAGGCCTGCCATCCTTATCTCTGTCTGTCTGTCTGTCTGTCTGTCTGATCCCCTGGAACTGGAGATGGGCCACCATATAGTTGCTGGTAGTTGATCCCAGGTTCTCTGTAAGAGGAGACAATGCTGTTAATTGTTGAGCCCTTTCAGTGGCCCCACCCATTTTTAATTTTTAGAAGTATATGTGATGCTGTGTTTATGTACATCATATTCAGATCATAAGAGGGATTTAGATACTCTAGAATCTGTCACCCTCTTCTGGAGTGTCTGAAGACGGCTACAGTGTACTTATATCTAATACATAAATAAATAAATAAATAAATAAATAAATAAATAAATAAATAAACAAACATTTTTTAAAAAGTATAAGAAATAAAGAAAGACCAGGCAGGCCTGCCATCCTTATCTCTGTCTCTCTGTCTGTCTGTCTGTCTGATCCACTGGAACTGGAGATGGGCCACCATAAGGTGCTGGTAGTTTATCTCAGGTTCTCTGAAAGAGGAGACAATGCTGTTAATTGTTGAGCCCTCTCAATGGCCCCACACATCTTTAAATTTTTAGAAGTATATGTGAGGCTGTGTTTATGTACATCATATGCAGACCATAAGAGGGATTTAGATTCTCCAGAATCTGACACCCTCTTCTGGAGTGTCTGAAGACAGCTACAGTGTACTTATATCTAATAAATACATAAATAAATATATAAATAAACATTTTTTTAAAAGGATAAGAAAGAAAGAAAGACCAGGCAGGCCTGCCATTTTTATCACTGTCTGTATGTCTCTCTGTCTGATCCCCTGGAACTGGAGATGGGCCACCATATAGTTGCTGGTAGTTGATCCCAGGTACTCTGGAAGAGGAGACAATGCTGTTAATTGTTGAGCTTTTAGAGTGGCCACACCCTTCTTTAAATTTTTAGAAGTATATGTGAGGCTGTGTGGGGCCACTGAAAGTCATATAGAGAGACAGAGAGAGACAGAGAGAGACAAAGAAAGACAGAGAGAGACATAGAGAGACAGAGAGATACATTGAGAGAGACAGAGAGACAGAGAGAGACACAGAGAGAGACACAGAGAGACACAGAGAGAGACACACAGAGAGACAGAGACAGACAGAGAGAGACAGAGAGAGACAGAGAGAGACAGATATAGAGACAGAGAGAGACAGAGAGAGACAGAGAGAGAGACAGAGAGAGACAGAGAAAGACAGAGTGAGACAGAGAGACACAGAGAGAGACAGAGATACACAGAGTGAGAAAGAGAGAGAGACAGAGAGAGACAGAGAGAGAGACAGAGAGAGAGACAAAGAGAGACAGAGAGAGACAGAGTGAGACAGAGAGAGAAAGAGAGAGAGACAGAGAGATACAAAGAAAAACACAGAGAGACAGAGAGAGACAGAGAGAGACAGAGAGAGACAGAGAGAGACCAAGAAAAACACAGAGAGAGACAGAGAGAGACAGAGAGATACAGAGAGAGTCAGAGAGACAGAGAGAGACAGAGTTAGAGACAGAGAGAGACAGAGAGAGAAACAGAGAGAGACAGAGACACACAGAGAGAGACACAGAGAGAGACAGAGAGAGAGACACAGAGAGACAGAGACAGACAGAGAGAGACAGAGAGAGACAGAGATAGCGACAGAGAGAGACAGAGAGAGAGACAGAGAGAGACAGAAAGATACAGAAGGACAGAGAGAGACAGAGAGAGACAGAGAGACAGAGATAGAGACAGAGAAAGACAGAGAGAGACACAGAGAGAGACTGAGGAAGTCAGAGAGAGAGACACAGAGAGACATAGAAGAGACAAAGAAAGTCACAAGAGAGACAGAAAGAGTCAGACATAGAGACAAAGAAAGACAGAGGGAGATACTGAGAGAGAGAGACAGAGAGAGACAGAGAGAGAAACAGAGAGAGACAGAGACACACAGAGAGAGACACAGAGAGAGACAGAGAGAGAGACACAGAGAGACAGAGACAGACAGAGAGAGACAGAGAGAGACAGAGATAGAGACAGAGAGAGACAGAGAGAGACAGAGAGAGATAGAGAGAGACACAAAGAGACAGAGAGAGACAGAGAGAGACAAAGAAAGACAGAGAGAGACAGAGAGAGACAGAGAGATACAGAGAGAGAGACAGAGAGAGACAGAAAGATACAGAAGGACAGAGAGAGACAGAGAGAGACAGAGAGACAGAGATAGAGACAGAGAAAGACAGAGAGAGACACAGAGAGAGACTGAGGGAGACAGAGAGACACAGAGAGACATAGAAGAGACAAAGAAAGTCACAAGAGAGACAGAAAGAGTCAGACATAGAGACAAAGAAAGACAGAGGGAGATACTGAGAGAGAGAGACAGAGAGAGACAGAGAGATACAGACAGAGAGACAAAGAGAGACAGAGAGAGACAGAGAGAAAGAGAGAGACAGAGAGAGTCAGAGAGAGACAGAGATAGAGACAGAGAGAGACAGAGAGAGGGACAGAGAGAGATGGAGACAGAGTGAGAAATACAGAGAGAGACAGAGTTAGAGAGAGAGACAGAGAGAGACAGAGACAGAGACAGAGACAGAGAGAGAGACAGAGAGAGACAGAGTGAGACACAGAAAGAGAGAGACAGAGAGAGACAAAGAAAGACACAGAGAGAGACATAGAGAGACAGAGAGATACATTGAGAGAGACATAGAGAGACAGAGAGAGACAGAGACACAGAGAGAGACAGAGAGAGACACAGAGAGAGACAGAGAGACACAGAGAGACACAGAGAGAGACACAGAGAGACACAGAGAGAGACAGAGATAGACATAGACAGACAGAGACAGACAGAGAGAGACAGAGATAGAGACAGAGAGAGACAGAGAGTGAGACAGAGAGAGACAGAGAGAGAGACACCGAAAGACAGAGAGAGACAGAGAGAGACAATGAAAGACACAGAGAGAGACTAAGAGAGACAGAGAGAGACAGAGAGAGACAGAGAGAGACAGAGAGAGACAAAAAAAGACACAGAGAGAGACAGAGAGAGATATAGATAGAGAAAAAGAAAGACAGAGAGAGACACAGAGAGAGAGACAGAGAGAGACAGAGAGAGACAGAGAGATACAGAGAGAGAGACAAAGAGAGACAGAGAGAGAGACAGAGTGAGACAGAGAGAGAGAGAGACTGAGAGAGACAAAGAAAGACACAGAGAGAGACATAGAGAGACAGAGAGATACATTGAGAGAGACAGAGAGAGACAGAGATAGACAGAGAGAGACAGAGAGAGACACAGAGAGAGACAGAGAGACACAGAGAGACACAGAGAGAGACAGAGAGAGACACAGAGAGACACAGAGAGAGACACAGAGAGACACAGAGAGACACAGAGAGAGACAGAGAGAGAGACAGAGAGAGACAGAGAGAGACAGAGACAGACAGAGACAGACAGTGAGAGACAGAGAGAGAGACAGAGAGAGACAGAGAGACAGAGAGAGAGACAGAGAGAGACAGAGAGAGACAGAGTGAGACAGAGAGAGACACAGAGTGAGACAGAGATACACAGAGTGAGAAAGAGAAAGAGACATAGAGAGAGACAGAGAGAGAGACAGAGAGAGAGACAGAGAGAGACAGAGAGAGACAGAGTGAGACAGAGAGAGAAACAGAGAGAGACAGAGAGAGACAGAGAGATACAGAGAGAGAGACAGAGAGAGACATAAAGAGTCAGAAGGACAGAGAGAGACAGAGAGAGACAGAGATAGAGACAGAGAAAGACAGAGAGAGACACAGAGAGAGACAGAGAAAGACAGAGAGAGACAGACAGTGAGACAGAGAGAGACAGAGAGAGACAAAGAAAGACACAGAGAGAGACAGAGCGAGACAGAGATAGAGACAGAGAAAGAGAGAGACACAGAGAGAGAGACAGAGAGAGACAGAGAGAGACAGAGAGATAAAGAGAGAGAGACAGAGAGAGTCAGAGAGAGACAGAGATAGAGACAGAGTGAGACAGAGACAGAGTGAGAAAGACAGAGAGAGACAGAGATAGAGAGAGAGACAGAGAAAGACACAGAGAGAGACAGAGAGAGACAAAGAAAGACAGAGAGAGACATAGAGAGACAGAGAGATACACTGAGAGAGACAGAGAGACACAGAGAGACACAGAGAGAGACACAGAGAGACACACAGAGAGACACACAGAGAGACAAAGACAGACAGAGAGAACATAGAGAGACAGAGAGAGACAGAGATAGAGACAGAGAGAGACAGAGAGAGACAGAGAGACAGAGAGAGAGACAGAGAGAGACAGAGAGAGACAAAGAAAGACACAGAGAGAGACATAGAGAGACAGAGAGATACATTAAGAGAGACATAGAGAGACATAGAGAGACAGAGAGAGACAGAGATAGAGACAGAGAGAGACAGAGAGAGACAGAGAGATAGACAGAGAGAGACAGAGAGAGACAATGAAAGACATAGAGAGAGACAGAGAGACACAGAGAGACACAGAGAGAGAGACAGAGAGAGACAGAAAGAGTCAGAAGGACAGAGAGAGACACAGAGAGAGACAGAGAAAGACAGAGAGTGAGACAGAGACAGACAGAGAGAGACAAAGGAAGACCCAGAGAAAGACAGAGAGAGACAGAGAAAGACAGAGAGAGACACAGAGAGAGAGAGACAGAGAGAGACAGAGAGAGACAGAGAGATAAAGAGAGAGAGACAGAGAGAGACAGAGAGAAAGAGAGAGACAGAGAGAGTCAGAGAGAGACAGAGATAGAGACAGAGAGAGACAGAGAGAGGGACAGAGAGAGACAGAGACAGAGTGAGAAAGACAGAGAGAGACAGAGATAGAGAGAGAGAGACAGAGAGAGACACAGAGAGAGACAGAAAGAGACAGAGAGAGACAAAGAAAGACACAGAGAGAGACATAGTGAGACAGAGAGATACATTGAGAGAGACAGAGAGAGACAGAGAGAGACAGAGACACAGAGAGAGACAGAGAGAGACAGAGAGAGAGACAGAGAGATACAGAGATAGAGACAGAAGGGACAGAGAGAGACAGAGAGAGACAGACAGAGTGACAGATGGAGACAGAGAGAGACAGAGACAGATAGAGTTAGACAGAGAGAGACAGAGAGAGACAGAGAGAGAGAGATAGAGAGAGAGACAGAGAGAGACAGAGAGGGACAGAGTGACAGAGAGAGACAGAGAGAGACAGAGATAGAGACAGAGAGATACAGAGTGAGGGACAGAGAGAGACAGAGAGAGACAGATAGAGACAGAGAGAGAGACAGATAGAGACAGAGAGAAACAGAGAGAGACAGAGTGACAGAGAGAGACAGAGAGAGACAGAGACAGAGAAAGAGAGAGAGACAGAGAGAGACAGAGAGAGTCAGATAGACAGAGAGAGACAGAGAGAGACAGTGAGAGACAGAGAGAGACAGAGTGACAGAGAGAGACAGAGAGAGACAGAGATAGAGACAGAGAGAGACAGAGAGAGGGAAAGAGAGAGACAGAGAGAGACAGAGAGAGACAGAGAGAGACAGATAGAGACAGAGAAACAGAGAGAGACAGAGATAGAGAAAGAGAGAGACAAAGAGAGACATAGAGAGAGATACAGAGAGAGAGACAGAGAGTGACAGATAGACAGAGAGAGACAGAGAGAGACAGAGTGACAGAGAGAGACAGAGAGAGACAGAGATAGAGACAGAGAGAGACAGAGAGAGGGAAAGAGAGAGACAGAGAGAGAGAAGGAGAGAGACAGAGAGAGACAGAGAGAGAGACAGAGAGAGACAGAAAGAGTCAGAAGGACAGAGAGAGACAGAGATAGAGACAGAGAGAGACAGAGAGAGGGAAAGAGAGAGACAGAGAGAAAGAGAGAGACAGAGAGAGACAGAGAGAAAGAGAGACAGAGAGAGTCAGAGAGAGACAGAGACAGAGTGAGAAAGACAGAGAGAGACAGAGATAGAGAGAGAGACAGAGAGAGACACACAGAGAGACAGAGAGAGACAGAGAGAGACAAAGAAAGACACAGAGAGAGACATAGAGAGACAGAGAGATACATTGAGAGAGACAGAGAGAGACAGAGAGAGACAGAGAGAGAGATAGAAAGAGACACAGAGAGAATCAGAGAGAGACAGAGAGACAGAGAGAGACAAAGAAAGACACAGAGAGAGAGAGAGACAGAGACAGAGAGAGAGACAGAGAGAGACAGAGAGAGACAGATAGACAGAGAGAGACAGAGAGAGACAGAGAGAGACAGAGAGAGACAGAGTGACAGAGAGAGACAGAGAGAGAAAGAGATAGAGACAGAGAGAGGGAAAGAAAGAGACACACAGAGAGATAGAGACAGAGAGAAACAGAGAGAGACAGAGATAGAGAAAGAGAGAGACAGAGATAGACATAGAGAGAGTGACAGAGAGAGACAAAGAGAGACAGAGAGAGACAAAGAAAGACACAGAGAGAGACAGAGAGATACAGAGAGAGAGAAAGAGAGAGACAGAGAGAGACATAAAGAGAGAGACAGAGAGAGACAGGGAGAGACAGAGAGATACAAAGAAAGACACAGAGAGAGACAGAGAGGGACAGAGAGAGACAGAGAGAGACAGAGTGACAGAGAGAGACAGAGAGAGACAGAGATAGAGACAGAGAGAGACAGAGAGAGGGAAAGAGAGAGACAGAGAGAGAGAGAGAGAGACAGAGAGAGACAGAGAGAGAGACAGATAGAGACAGAGAGAAATAGAGAGAGACAGAGATAGAGAAAGAGAGAGACAGAGAGAGACATAGAGAGAGAGAGACAGAGAGAGACTTTCCACTTTTTCAGGTTTTCTTGCCATATTCCGGTTCCTTCAGTGTGAGTTTTTAATTTTCTAATTCTTTCAGGGTTTTTTGCCATATTCTGGGTCCTACAGCGTGTATTTTTAATTTTCCAAGTTTTTCAGGGTTACTCAGCATATTCTGCGTCCTACAGTGTGATTTTTAAATTTTCCACGATTCTCAGGGTTTCTCGCCATATTCAGGTCCTACAGTTTGAATTTTTAATTTTAAACGTTTTTAAGTTTTTTTCGTCATGTTCTGGGTCCTACAGTTTGATATTCTCATTATCCAACTTTTTCAGATTTTCTCAGCATATTCTGGGTCCTACATTGTGAATTTTTAATTTTCCACGTTTTTCAAGGTTTCTTGCCATATTCTGGTCCTATAGTGTGATTTTCTCATTTTCCTCCTTTTTCAGTGTTTCTCGCCATATTCTGGGTCCTACAGTGTGAATATTTAATTTTCCATGTTTTTCATGTTTTCTCGCCATATTCTGGGTCCTTCAGTTTGTGTTTTTAATTTTCCTCGTTTTTCAGGTTTTCTCACCATATTCCCGGACCTTCAGTGTGAATTTTTAATTTTCCATGTTTTTCAGGTTTTTTCGTCATATTCTGGGTCCTAGAGTGTGATTTTCTCATTTCCACGTTTTTTAGGATTTCTCCCCATATTCGGGGTCCTTCAGTGTGAGTTTTTGATTTCCTACTTTTTCAGGGTTTCTCAATATATTCTGGTTCCTACAGCGTGTATTTTATTTTTCCAAGTTTTTCAAGGGTTTCTAGGCATATTCTGGGTCCTACAGTGTGAACATTTAATTTTCCATGATTATCAGGGTTTCTCAGCATATTCTGGGTCCTGCAGTGTGATTTTCTCATTTTTCACCTTTTTCAAGTTTTTTCGCTATTCTGGGTTCTACATGTGATTTTCTCATTTTCCACCTTTTTCAGGTTTTCTCACTATATTCCGGGTCCTTCAGTGTGAATTTTTAATTTTCCTCGTTTTTCAGGGTTTCTCGGCATATTCTGTTTCCTGCAGTGTGATTTTCTCATTTTCCAAGTTTTTCAGGTTTTTTCGTAATTCTGGGTCTTACAGTGTGATTTTCTCGTTTTTCACCTTTTGCAGGGTTTCTTGCCATATTCTGGGTCCAACAGAGTGTATTTTTAATTTTCCACGTTTTTCCGGTTTCTCACCATATTCTGGGTCCAACAGCGCGTATTTTTAATTTTCCACGTTTTTCAGGGTTTCTCGGCATATTCTGGGTCCTAAAGTGTGATTTTCTCATTTTCGAAGTTTTTCAATTTTTTTCGCAATTCTGGGTCCTACAGTCATTTATTCTCATTTTCCACCTTTTTCAGGTTTTCTCGCCATATTCGGGGTCTTTCAGTGTGAATTTTTAGTTTTTTACTTTTTTCAGGTTTTCTTGCCATATTCTGGGTCATTCAGTGTGAGTTTTTAATTTTCCACGTTTTTCAGGTTTTTTCGTCATATTCTGGGTACTACAGAGTGATTTTTCTCATTTTCTCGTTTTTCAGGTTTTCTTGCCATATTCCAGGTCCTTCAGGGTGAATTTTTAATTTTCCACTTTTTTCAGTATTTCTCGCCATATTCTGGGTAATACAGTGTGAATTTTTAATTTTCCACTTTTTTCATGGTTTCTCGCCATATTCTGTGTCCGACAGTGTGAATTTTTAATTTTCATGTTTTTCAGGGTTACTCAGCATATTCTAGGTCCTGCAGTGTGATTTTCTCATTTTCCACGTTTTATAAATTTTTTCGTAATTCTGGGTCCTACAGTGTGATTTTCTCATTTTCCAACTTTTTACAGCCTTTCTAACCATATTTGGGGTCCTTCAGTGTGAGATTTTAATTTTATATTTTTTCAGGGTTTCTCGACATATTCTGTGTCCTACAGCGTGTATTTTTTATTTTCCACGTTTCTCAGTTTTTTAAATCATATTCTGAGTCCTAAAGTGTGATCTTCTCATTTCCACGTTTTTCAGGTCTTTCAGTGTGAATTTTTAATTTAACACGTTTTTCAGTATTTCTCGACATATTCTGGGAAATACAGTGTGAATTTTTAATTTCACACTTTTTTATTGGTTTCTCGCCATATTGTGTCCAACAATGTGAATTTTTAATTTTCACTTTTTTCCGTGTTTCTTGGCATATTCTGGGTCCTACAGTGTGAGTTTTTAATTTTCCTCGTTTTTTTCAGGTTTTCTCGCCATATTCAGATTTCTTCAGTGTGAATTTTTAATTTTCCACGTTTTTCAGGTTTTTTCATCATATTCTGGGTCCTACAGTGTGATTTTCTCATTTCCAAGTTTTTCAGGATTTCTTGCCATATTCCAGGTCCTGCAGTGTGAATTTTTAATTTTCCACGTTTTTCAGTATTTCTCCCCATATTTTGGGTAATACATTGTGAATTTTAATTTTCCTCTTTTTTTCATGTTTTCTCAAAATATTCTGTGTCCGACAGTGTGAATTTTTAATTTTCACGTTTTTCAGGTTTTCTCAGCATATTCTGGATCCTTCAGTTTGAGTTTTTAATTTTCCTCGTTTTTCAGGTTTTCTCGCCAAATTCCGGGTCCTTCAGTGTGAATTTTTAATTTTCCACGATTTTCAGGGATTCTCAGCGTATTCTGGGTCCTGCAGTGTGATTTTCTCATTTTCCACCTTTTTCAGGTTTTCTAGCCATATTCCGGGTCCATCAGTGTGAGTTTATAGTTATCTACTTTTTTCAGGGTTGATTGCCATATTCTGGGTAATACAGTGAGAATTTTCATTGTCCAATTTTTTCATGGTTTCTCGCCATAATCTGGTTCCCCCAGCGTATATTTTTAATTTTCCATGTTTTCAGGGTTTCTCGGCATATTCTGTGTCCTACAGTGTGATTTTCCCATTTTCGACGTTTTTCAATTTTTTTTTTTCCAAATCTGGGTTCTATAGTGTGATTATTCTCATTTTCCATCTTTTTCATGATTTCTCGCTATATTCTGGGTCCTACAGTGTGAGTTTTGAATTTTCCTTGTTTTTTTGGTTTTCTCGCCATATTAGGGGTCCTTCAGTGTGAATTTTTAATTTTCCACGTTTTCTAAGTTTCTCGCCATATACAGTGTGAATTTTTAATTTTCCACTTTTTTCATGATTCTTGCCATATTCTGTGTCCAACAGTGTCAATTTTTAATTTTCACATTTTTCAGCATTTCTCGGCATATTCTGGGTCCTGCAGTGTGATTTTCTCATTTTCCACTTTATCAGGTTTTCTTGCCATATTCCGGTTCCTTCAGTGTGAGTTTTTAATTTTCTAATTCTTTCAGGGTTTTTTGCCATATTCTGGGTCCTACAGCGTGTATTTTTAATTTTCCAAGTTTTTCAGGGTTACTCGGCATATTCTGGGTCCTACAGTGTGATTTTCTCATTTTTGATATTTTTCAAGTTTTTTGTTTTGCAATTCTGGTCCTACAGTGTGATTTTTTTCATTTTCCACCTTTATCAGGTTTTCTTGCCAATTTCGGGGGTACTTCAGTGTGAGTTTTTAATATTCCACTTTTTACAGGGTTAATCGCCATATTCTGCGTCCTACAGTGTGATTTTTAAATTTTCCACGATTCTCAGGGTTTCTCGCCATATTCAGGTCCTACAGTTTGATTTTTTAATTTTAAACGTTTTTAAGTTTTTTTCGTCATGTTCTGGGTCCTACAGTTTGATATCCTCATTATCCAACTTTTTCAAATTTTCTCAGCATATTCTGGGTCCTACATTGTGAATTTTTAATTTTCCACGTTTTTCAAGGTTTCTTGCCATATTCTGGTCCTATAGTGTGATTTTCTCATTTTCCTCCTTTTTCAGTGTTTCTCGCCATATTCTGGGTCCTACAGTGTGAATATTTAATTTTCCATGTTTTTCATGTTTTCTCGCCATATTCTGGGTCCTTCAGTTTGTGTTTTTAATTTTCCTCGTTTTTCAGGTTTTCTCACCATATTCCCGGACCTTCAGTGTGAATTTTTAATTTTCCATGTTTTTCAGGTTTTTTCGTCATATTCTGGGTCCTAGAGTGTGATTTTCTCATTTCCACGTTTTTTAGGATTTCTCCCCATATTCGGGGTCCTTCAGTGTGAGTTTTTGATTTCCTACTTTTTCAGGGTTTCTCAATATATTCTGGTTCCTACAGCGTGTATTTTATTTTTCCAAGTTTTTCAAGGGTTTCTAGGCATATTCTGGGTCCTACAGTGTGAACATTTAATTTTCCATGATTATCAGGGTTTCTCAGCATATTCTGGGTCCTGCAGTGTGATTTTCTCATTTTTCACCTTTTTCAAGTTTTTTCGCTATTCTGGGTTCTACATGTGATTTTCTCATTTTCCACCTTTTTCAGGTTTTCTCTCTATATTCCGGGTCCTTCAGTGTGAATTTTTAATTTTCCTCGTTTTTCAGGGTTTCTTGGCATATTCTGTTTCCTGCAGTGTGATTTTCTCATTTTCCAAGTTTTTCAGGTTTTTTCGTAATTCTGGGTCTTACAGTGTGATTTTCTCGTTTTTCACCTTTTGCAGGGTTTCTTGCCATATTCTGGGTCCAACAGAGTGTATTTTTAATTTTCCACGTTTTTCCGGTTTCTCACCATATTCTGGGTCCAACAGCGCGTATTTTTAATTTTCCACGTTTTTCAGGGTTTCTCGGCATATTCTGGGTCCTAAAGTGTGATTTTCTCAT
>NW_028227278.1:5813987-5872397 GCF_978045245.1 Mus caroli
TATGCCGAGAAACCCTGAAAAACGTGGAAAATTAAAAATACGCGCTGTTGGACCCAGAATATGGTGAGAAACCGGAAAAACGTGGAAAATTAAAAATACACTCTGTTGGACCCAGAATATGGCAAGAAACCCTGCAAAAGGTGAAAAACGAGAAAATCACACTGTAAGACCCAGAATTACGAAAAAACCTGAAAAACTTGGAAAATGAGAAAATCACACTGCAGGAAACAGAATATGCCGAGAAACCCTGAAAAACGAGGAAAATTAAAAATTCACACTGAAGGACCCGGAATATAGTGAGAAAACCTGAAAAAGGTGGAAAATGAGAAAATCACATGTAGAACCCAGAATAGCGAAAAAACTTGAAAAAGGTGAAAAATGAGAAAATCACACTGCAGGACCCAGAATATGCTGATAAACCCTGATAATCATGGAAAATTAAATGTTCACACTGTAGGACCCAGAATATGCCTAGAAACCCTTGAAAAACTTGGAAAAATAAAATACACGCTGTAGGAACCAGAATATATTGAGAAACCCTGAAAAAGTAGGAAATCAAAAACTCACACTGAAGGACCCCGAATATGGGGAGAAATCCTAAAAAACGTGGAAATGAGAAAATCACACTCTAGGACCCAGAATATGACGAAAAAACCTGAAAAACATGGAAAATTAAAAATTCACACTGAAGGTCCGGGAATATGGTGAGAAAACCTGAAAAACGAGGAAAATTAAAAACACAAACTGAAGGACCCAGAATATGGCGAGAAAACATGAAAAACATGGAAAATTAAATATTCACACTGTAGGACCCAGAATATGGCGAGAAACACTGAAAAAGGAGGAAAATGAGAAAATCACACTATAGGACCAGAATATGGCAAGAAACCTTGAAAAACGTGGAAAATTAAAAATTCACAATGTAGGACCCAGAATATGCTGAGAAAATCTGAAAAAGTTGGATAATGAGAATATCAAACTGTAGGACCCAGAACATGACGAAAAAAACTTAAAAACGTTTAAAATTAAAAATTCAAACTGTAGGACCTGAATATGGCGAGAAACCCTGAGAATCGTGGAAAATTTAAAAATCACACTGTAGGACGCAGAATATGCTGAGTAACCCTGAAAAACTTGGAAAATTAAAAATACACGCTGTAGGACCCAGAATATGGCAAAAAACCCTGAAAGAATTAGAAAATTAAAAACTCACACTGAAGGAACCGGAATATGGCAAGAAAACCTGAAAAAGTGGAAAGTCTCTCTCTGTCTCTCTCTCTCTATGTCTCTCTCTGTCTCTCTCTTTCTCTATCTCTGTCTCTCTCTATTTCTCTCTGTCTCTATCTGTCTCTCTCTCTGTCTCTCTCTGTCTCTCTCTCTCTCTCTCTGTCTCTCTCTTTCCCTCTCTCTGTCTCTCTCTGTCTCTATCTCTGTCTCTCTCTGTCTCTCTCTGTCACTCTGTCTCTCTCTGTCTCTCTCTGTCCCTCTCTGTCTCTCTCTGTGTCTTTCTTTGTATCTCTCTGTCTCTCCCTGTCTCTCTCTGTCTCTCTCTTTATGTCTCTCTCTGTCTCTCTCTTTCTCTCTCTCTGTATCTCTCTGTCTCTCTCTGTGTCTTTCTTTGTCTCTCTCTGTCTCTCTTTGTCTCTCTCTGTCACTCTCTCTATGTCTATCTCTGTCTCTCTCTTTCTCTATCTCTGTCTCTCTCTGTTTCTCTCTGTCTCTATCTCTCTGTGTGTCTCTTTCTTTCCCTCTCTCTGTCTCTATCTCTTTCTCTCTCTGTCTCTCTCTGTCACTCTGTCTCTCTCTGTCTCTCTCTGTCTCTCTCTGTCTCTCTCTGTCTATCTGTCTCTCTCTGTCTCTCTCTGTCTCTCTCTCTGTCTCTGTCTCTCTCTCTCTCTGTGTCTTTCTTTGTCTCTCTCTGTCTCTCTGTCTCTCTCTGATTCTCTCTGTGTCTCTTTCTATCTCTCTCTCTGTCTCTCTCTGTCTCTCTCTGTCTCTCTCAATGTATCTCTCTGTCTCTCTATGTCTCTCTCTGTGTCTTTCTTTGTCTCTCTCTGTCTCTCTCTGTCTCTCTGTGTGTCTCTCTCTGTCTCTCTCTCTATCTCTGTCTCTCTCTGTCTTTCTCACTCTGTCTCTGTCTCTCTCTGACTCTCTCTGTCTCTCTTTCTCTCTGTCTCTCTCTGTCTCTCTCTTTCTCTCTGTCTCTCTCTTTCCCTCTCTCTGTCTCTCTCTGTCTCTATCTCTGTCTCTCTCTGTCCTTCTGACTCTTTCTGTCTCTCTCTGTCTCTCTCTCTGTCTCTCTCTGTCTCTCTCCTTCTCTCTCTCTGTCTCTCTCTTTCCCTCTCTCTGTCTCTCTCTGTCTCTATCTCTGTCTCTCTCTGTCTCTCTCTGTCACTCTGTCTCTCTCTGTCTCTCTCTGTCTATCTGTCACTCTCTGTCTCTCTCTCTGTATCTCTCTCTATGTCTCTCTTTGTCTCTCTCTTTCTCTATCTCTGTCTCTCTCTGTTTCTCTGTCTCTATCTGTCTCTCTCTGTCTCTCTCTGTCTCTCTCTGTCTCTCTCTGTCTCTCTCTTTCCCTCTCTCTGTCTCTCTCTGTCTCTATCTCTGTCTCTCTCTGTCTCTCTCTGTCACTCTGTCTCTCTCTGTCTCTCACTGTCTCTCTCTGTCTCTCTCTGTCTATCTGACTCTCTCTGTCTCTCTCTGTCTCTCTCTCTTTCTCTGTCTCTGTCTCTCTCTGTCTCTCTCTGTCACTCTGTCTCTCTCTGTTTCTCTCTGTCTCTATCTGTCTCTCTCTCTGTCTCTATCTGTCTCTCTCTGTCTCTCTCTGTCCCTCACTCTGTATCTCTCTGTCTCTATCTCTGTCTCTCTCTGTCTCTCTCTGTCACTCTGTCCCTCTCTGTCTCTCTCTGTCTCTCTCTCTATCTCTCTCTCTCTCTGTCTCTCTCTGTCTCTCTCTGTCTAACTCTATCTGTCTCTGTCTCTCTCTGTCTCCATCTGTCACTCTGTCTGTCTCTCTCTGTCTCTCTCTGTCCCTTCTGTCTCTATCTCTGTATCTCTCTGTCTCTCTCTCTGTCTCTCTCTGTCTCTCTCTGTCTCTATCTCTGTCTCTCTCTGTCTCTCTCTGTCTCTCTCAATGTATCTCTCTGTCTCACTATGTCTCTCTCTGTGTCTTTCTTTGTCTCTCTCTGTCTCTTTCTGTCTCTCTCTGTGTCTCTCTCTGTCTCTCTCTCTATCTCTGTCTCTCTCTGTCTTTCTCACTCTGTCTCTGTCTCTCTCTGTCCCTCTCTCTGTCTCTCTCTGTCTCTATCTCTGTCTCTCTCTGACTCTCTCTGTCTCTCTCTTTCTCTCTGTCTCTCTCTGTCTCTCTCTCTTTATCTCTCTGTCTCTCTCTGTCTCTCTCTGTCTCTCTCTCTCTGTGTCTCTCTCTGTCTTTCTCTGTCTCTCTCTGTCTTTCTCTGGGTCTTCCTTTGTCTCTCTCTGTCTGTCTCTGTCTCACTCTCTGTCTTTCTCTGTCTCTCTCTGTGTCTCTCTCTGTCCTTCTGACTCTTTCTGTCTCTCTCTGTCTCTCTCTCTGTGTCTCTCTGTGTCTCTCTGTCTCTCTCTATGTCTTTCATTGTCTCTCTCTGTCTCTCTCTGTCTATCTCTCTGTCTCTCTCTGTCTCTCTCTGTCTCTATCTCTGTCTCTCTCTGTCTCTCTATGTCTCTCTATGTCTCTCTTAATGTATCTCTCTGTCTCTCTATGTCTCTCTCTGTGTCTTTCTTTGTCTCTCTCTGTCTCTCTCTGTCTCTCTCTCTGTCTCTCTGTCTCTCTCTGTCTCTCTCTGTCTCTATCTCTGTCTCTCTCTGTCTCTCTATGTTCTCTCTGTCTGTCTTTGTCTCTCTGTGTGTCTCTCTGTGTGTCTCTCTGTGTCTCTCTCTGTGTCTCTCTGTGTCTCTCTGTCTCTCTCAGTGTATCTCTCTGTCTCTCTATGTCTCTCTCTGTCTTTCTTTGTCTCTCTCTGTCTCTCTCTGTCTCTCTCTGTGTCTTTCTCTGTCTCTCTCTCTATCTCTGTCTCTCTCTGTCTTTCTCACTCTGTCTCTGTCTCACTCTGTCTCTATCTCTGTCTCTCTCTGACTCTCTCTGTCTCTCTCTCTTTATCTCTCTGTCTCTCTCTGTCTCTCTCTGTCTCTCTCTCTGTGTCTCTCTCTTTCTCTGTCTCTATCTCTGTCTCGCTCTGTCTCTCTCTGTGTCTTTCTTTGTCTCTCTCTGTCTCTCTCTGTCTCACTGTCTGTCTCTCTCTGTCTTTCTCTGTCTCTCTCTGTGTCTCTCTCTGTCTTTCTCTGTCTCTATCTCTGTCTCTCTCTGTCTCTCTCTGTCCTTCTGACTCTTTATGTCTCTCTCTGTCTCTCTCTCTGTATCTCTCTGTCTCTCTCTGTCTCTCTCTGTTTCTCTCTCTGTCTCACTCTGTCTCTCTCTGTCTCTCTCTGTCTCTCTCTCTGTCTCTCTCTCTGTCTCTCTCTATGTCTCTTTCTCTTTCTCACTCTGTGTATCTCTGTCTCACTCTGTGTCTCTCTCTGTCTCACTCTGTCTCTCTCTGTCTCTCTCTGTCTCTCTCTCTGTCTCTCTGTCTCTCTCTGTCTCTCTCTGTCTCTCACTGTCTGTCTCTGTCTGTCTCTGTCTCTCTCTGTCTCTCTCTGTCTCTCTCTCTGTCTCTCTCTGTGTCTCTCTGTGTCTCTCTGTGTCTCTCTCTGTGTCTCTCTGTGTCTCTCTCTGTCTCTCTCTGTGTCTCTCTGTGTCTCTCTGTGTCTCTCTGTCTCTCTCTGTGTCTCTCTCTGTCTCTCTCTGTCTATCTCTGTCTCTCTCTGTCTCTCTCAATGTATCTCTCTGTCTCTCTATGTCTCTCTCTGTGTCTTTCTTTGTCTCTCTCAGTCTCTCTCTCTCTCTCTGTCTCACTCTGTCTCTCTCTCTGTCTCTCTTTGTCTCTCTCTCTGTATCTCTCTGTCTCTCTCTGTCTCTCTCTGTCTCTCTCTCTGTGTCTCTCTCTGTCTTTCTTTTTCTCTATCTATATCTCTCTCTGTCTCTCTCTGTGTCTTTTTTTGTCTCTCTCTGTCTCTCTCTGTCTCTCTCTGTCTCTCTCTGTCTCTCTTAGTCTCTCTCTGTGTCTTTCATTGTCTCTCTCTGTCTCTCTCTGTCTTTCGGTGTCTCTCTCTCTGTCTCTCTCTGTCTCACTCTCTGTCTCTCTCTGTCTCTATCTCTGTCTCTCTCTGTCTGTCTCTGTCTGTCTATGTCTATCTCTGTCTCTCTCTGTGTCTCTCTCTGTCTCTCTCTGTGTCTCTCTCTGTCTCTCTCTGTCTCTATCTCTGTCTCTCTCTGTCTCTCTATGTCTCTCTCAATGTATCTCTCTGTCTCTCTATGTCTCTCTCTGTGTCTTTCTTTGTCTCTCTCTGTCTCTCTCTTTCTGTGTCTCACTCTGTCTCTCTCTTTCTCTCTCTCTGTCTCTGTCTCTGTCTCTGTCTCTGTCTCTCTCTGTCTCTCTCTCTAACTCTGTCTCTCTCTGTATTTCTCACTCTGTCTCCATCTCTCTCTGTCCCTCTCTCTGTCTCTCTCTGTCTCTATCTCTGTCTCTCTCTGACTCTCTCTGTCTCTCTCTTTCTCTCTGTCTCTCTCTGTCTCTCTTTGTCTCTCTGTCTGTATCTCTCTGTCTCTCTCTGTCTCTCTCTCTCAGTATCTCCCTCTGTCTTTCTTTGTCTCTATGTCTGACTCTTTCTGTCTCTCTTGTGACTTTCTTTGTCTCTTCTATGTCTCTCTGTGTCTCTCTGTCTCCCTCAGTCTCTCTCTGTGTCTCTCTCTGTCTTTCTCTGTCTCTATCTCTGTCTCTCTGTCTCTCTCTGTCTCTCTCTGTCCTTCTGTATCTTTCTGTCTCTCTCTGTCTCTCTCTCTGTATCTCTCTGTCTCTCTCTGTCTCTCTCTGTCTTTCTTTGTCTCTCTCTGTCTCTCTCTGTCTCTTTGTGTCTCTCTCTATCTCTCTCTGTCTCTCTCTGTCTCTATCTCTGTCTCTCTCTGTCTCTCTCTGTCTGTCTCTGTCTCTCTGTGTCTCTCTCTCTGTCTCTCTCTGTGTCTCTCTCTGTGTGTCTCTGTCTCTCTCTGTTTCTCTCTCTGTCTCTCTCTGTCTCTCTCTCTCAGTATCTCCCTCTGTCTTTCTTTGTCTCTATGTCTGACTCTTTCTGTCTCTCTTGTGACTTTCTTTGTCTCTTCTATGTCTCTCTGTGTCTCTCTCTCTGACTTCCTCAGTCTCTCTCTGTGTCTCTCTCTGTCTTTCTCTGTCTCTATCTCTGTCTCTCTGTCTCTCTCTGTCTCTCTCTGTCCTTCTGTATCTTTCTGTCTCTCTCTGTCTCTCTCTCTGTCTCTCTCTGTCGCTATCTCTGTCTCTCTCTGTCTCTCTCTGTCTGTCTCTGTCTCTCTGTGTCTCTCTCTCTGTCTCTCTCTGTGTCTCTCTCTGTGTGTCTCTGTCTCTCTCTGTTTCTCTCTCTGTCTCTCTCTGTCTCTAACTCTGTCTCTCTCTGTCTCTCTGACTCTCTCTGTATCTCTCTGTCTCTCTCTGTCTCTCTCTGTGTTTTTCTTGGTCTCTCTCTGTCTCTCTCTGTCTCTCTCTGTCTCTCTCTGTCTCTCTGTGTTTTTCTTTGTATCTCTCTGTCTCTCTCTCTTTCTCTCTCTGTCTCACTCTGTCTCTCTCTGTCTCTCTTTGTCTCTCTCTCTGTCTCTCTCTCTGTCTCTCTCTGTCTCTCTCTCTTTCTCACTCTGTGTATCTCTGTCTCTCTCTGTGTCTCTCTGTCTCACTCTGTCTTTCTCTGTCTCTCTCTGTCTCTCTCTCTGTCTCTCTCTGTCTCTCTCTGTCTCTATATCTGTCTCTCTCTGTCTCTCTCTGTCTCTCTCTGTCTGTCTCTGTCTCTCTGTGTGTCTCTCTCTGTGTCTCTCTGTGTCTCTCTCTGTGTCTCTCTCTGTCTCTCTGTCTCTCTCAATGTATCTCTCTGTCTCTCTATGTCTCTCTCTGTCTTTCTTTGTCTCTCTCTGTCTCTCTCTGTCTCTCTATATGACTTTCAGTGGCCCCACACAGCCTCACATATACTTCTAAAAATTTAAAGAAGGGTGTGGCCACTCTAAAAGCTCAACAATTAACAGCATTGTCTCCTCTTCCAGAGTACCTGGGATCAACTACCAGCAACTATATGGTGGCCCATCTCCAGTTCCAGGGGATCAGACAGAGAGACATACAGACAGTGATAAAAATGGCAGGCCTGCCTGGTCTTTCCTTCTTTCTTATCCTTTTAAAAAAAATGTTTATTTATATATTTATTTATGTATTTATTAGATATAAGTACACTGTAGCTGTCTTCAGACACTCCAGAAGAGGGTGTCAGATTCTGGAGAATCTAAATCCCTCTTATGGTCTGCATATGATGTACATAAACACAGCCTCACATATACTTCTAAAAATTTAAAGATGTGTGGGGCCATTGAGAGGGCTCAACAATTAACAGCATTGTCTCCTCTTTCAGAGAACCTGAGATAAACTACCAGCACCTTATGGTGGCCCATCTCCAGTTCCAGTGGATCAGACAGACAGACAGACAGAGAGACAGAGATAAGGATGGCAGGCCTGCCTGGTCTTTCTTTATTTCTTATACTTTTTAAAAAATGTTTGTTTATTTATTTATTTATTTATTTATTTATTTATTTATTTATTTATTTATTTATTTATTTATGTATTAGATATAAGTACACTGTAGCCGTCTTCAGACACTCCAGAAGAGGGTGACAGATTCTAGAGTATCTAAATCCCTCTTATGGTCTGAATATGATGTACATAAACACAGCATCACATATACTTCTAAAAATTAAAAATGGGTGGGGCCACTGAAAGGGCTCAACAATTAACAGCATTGTCTCCTCTTACAGAGAACCTGGGATCAACTACCAGCAACTATATGGTGGCCCATCTCCAGTTCCAGGGGATCAGACAGACAGACAGACAGACAGACAGAGATAAGGATGGCAGGCCTGCCTGGTCTTACTTTCTTTCTTATCCTTTTTAAAAAATGTTTATTTATTTATTTATTTATTTATGTATTTATGTATTTATTAGATATAAGTACACTGTAGCTGTCTTCAGACACTCCAGAAGAGGGTGTCAGATTCTGGAGAATCTAAATCCCTCTTATGGTCTGCATATGATGTACATAAACACAGCCTCACATATACTTCTAAATATTTAAAGATGGGTAGGGCCACTGATAGGGCTCAACAATTAACAGCATTGTCTCCTCTTTCAGAGAACCTGGGATCAACTACCAGCAACTTTATGGTAGCCCATCTCCAGTTCCAGGGGATCAGACAGACAGACAGACAGACAGAGAGAGATAAGGATGGCAGGCCTGCCTGGTCTTACTTTCTATCTTATCCTTTTTAAAAAATGTTTATTTATTTATTTATTTACTTATGTAATTATTATATATAAGTACACTGTAGCTGTCTTCAGTCACTCCAGTAGAGGGTGTCAGATTCTGGAGAATCTAAATCCTCTTATAATCTGAATATGATGTACATAAACACAGCCTCATTTATACTTCTAAATATTTAAAGAAGTGTGGGGCCACTGAAAGGGCTCAACAATTAACAGCATTGTCTCCTCTTCCAGAGTACCTGGGATCAACTACCAGCAACTATATGGTGGCCCATCTCCAGTTCCAGGGGATCAGACAGACAGACATACAGACAGTGATAAGGATGGCAGGCCTGCCTGGTCTTTCTTTCTTTCTTATCCTTTTTAAAAAAATGTTTATTTATATATTTATTTATGTATTTATTAGATATAAGTACACTGTAGCTGTCTTCAGACACTCCAGAAGAGGGTGTCAGATTCTGGAGAATCTAAATCCCTCTTATGGTCTGCATATGATGTACATATTTGTGTGAGTGATGAAGCTCAGGTCTTCAAACTCGTCAGGAGGTATGATTACCTCCCCTCTCTCTCAACCCCTCTCTCTCCTCTCTCAATGATTGTGTAAGAATGTTTTGCATGTGTATGCTGTGCCCACAGACTCCAGAACAGAGTATTAGATCCCCTGGAACTGGAGATGGGCCACCATATATAATACTGGTAATTGAGCCCAGGTTCTCTGGAAGAGGAGACAATGCTCTTAATTGTTGAGCCCTCTCTGTAGCCACATCTTTTTTCTTTTTTTTCTTTTTTTTTGAGTATATGTGAGGCTGTGTTTATATACATCATATGCAGACAATAAGAATGATTTAGATTCTTCAGAATCTGACACCCTCTTCTGGACTGTCTGAAGATAGCTACAGCATACTTAAATATAATAAATAAATAAATCTTAAAAAGAAAAGGAAAAGTAAAAAAGAAAGAACAGGCCTGCCATATGCATGTTCATAGAGTAAAATGAAGAGACCCCAATCTAACCTAAGCAGGGTGCTTCCTTCTGGATGGTAGCTCACAGTTTCATCCCAGCAAGACAGGCAAATCACTGAGTTCAAGGACAGTAAGGTTCAGGACAGCCAAGGTTAGGAAGGAAAAGGGTCTATGTTGAGAATACAAACCGACAAAACAACAACTAGGAAAAAGAAGTGACAGTGTAACTTGGGGTAGGGTACCAACAAGAGAAAGCTTTCTGTTACCACTTACAAACACCAGTAGCCTTGCACCCTTCTGCCCAGGTCCCTGCCTTCCTTTCTAGGAATTCTAAGGATGCCAGGGGGTGGGGGAATCCAGATTAACTTTTTAAAAACAAAGACTTGGTCTTTGATGTCTATAGGAAGCCCTTCTCAGTGCCTTTAACTACCACTGTACTTTCAGGGCTGTGACTCAACTGTAACAAGGAACAGGGCTAAGAACCTGCAGCCTTTGAAAACAACTATTTTTTTAAAGTGGGGGACACAAATAAGCAGTAGAACCCCTCAGGTTCAGCCATAATACTTGTTAGGGAAAGAGCCTCAATGTCCGGAGCTGAGGTATCATGGGTGAAGTGCTTCAAGCTCTGAGTATCATTGAAAGAAAGAAAAGATATCATGTGGTTGCTTAATTTATTTATTTTATTATTTCTATTTTTTGTTTTCTTTTGTTTTGTTTTAGAAAAGGCCTCAGTCTGTAGCTATGGCTGACCTAGGACAGACTACATGTGTTAATTAGGGTTTCACAGCTGAGAAACAGACCATACCTATGTAAGACTTAGAAAACCCAACAGTCAGTGGTGGCTCGAGCTCTTAATGAGAGCACTCTGGAGGCAGAGGCAGTCAGTTTCTGAGTTCGAGGCCAGCCTGGTTAAAGACAGGGATAGGCAGGGCTAGGCAAGGCAGGGCTGGGCTAGGCTAGGCTAGGCAAGGGGCTGGGCTAGTCAAGGCAAGGGACTAGGCTAGGCTACTCAAGGGGCTAGGCAAGACAGACAGACAGAGAGAAAGACAGACAAGGATGGCAGGCCTGCCTGGTTTTTCTTTCTTTCTTTTCCCTTTTAAAAAATGTTTATTTATTTATTTATTTATTTATTTATTTATTTATTTATTTATGTATGTATTTATTAGATATAAGTACACTGTAGCTGTCTTCAGACACTCCAGAAGAGGGTGTCAGATTCTGGAGAATCTATATCCCTCTTATGGTCTGCATATGATGTACATAAACACAGCCTCACATTTACTTCTAAAAATTTAAAGATGTGTGGGGCCAATGAAAGGGATCAACAATTAACAGCATTGTCTCCTCTTATAGAGAACCTGGGATCAACTACCAGCAACTATATGGTGGCCCATCTCCAGTTCCAGGGGATCAGACAGACAGACAGACATACAGACAGATAGAGTTAAGGATGGCAGGCCTACCTGGTCTTTCATTCTTTCTTATCCTTTTTAAAAAATGTTTATTAATTTAAGTATGTATTTATTAGATTTAAGTACACTGTAGCTGTCTTCAAACACTCCCGAAGAGGGTGTCAGATTCTGGAGAATCTATATCCCTCTTATGGTCTGCATATGATGTACATGAACACAGCCTCACATATACTTCTAAAAATTTAAAGATGTGTGGGGCCACTGAAAGGGCTCAACAATTAACAGCACTGACTCCTCTTCCAGAGAACATGGGATCAACTACCAGCAATTATATGGTGGCCCATCTCCAGTTCCAGGGGATCAGACAGACAGACAGACAGACAGACAAGGATGGCAGGCGTGCCTGGTCTCTCTTTCTTTATTATCCTTTTTAAAAAATGTTTATTTGTTTATTTATGAATTTATTAGATATAAGTACACTGTAGCTGTCTTCAGACACTCCAGAAGAGGTTGTCAGATTCTGGAGAATCTAAATCCCTCTTATGGTCTGAATATGATGTACATAAACACAGCAACACATATACTTCTAAATATTAAAAATGGTTGGGGCCACTGAAAGGGCTCAACAATTAACAGCATTGTCTCCTCTTCCAGAGAACCTGGGATCAACTACAAGCAACTCTATGGTGGCCCATCTCCAGTTCCAGAGTATCAGACAGACAGACAGACAGACAGAGATAAGGATGGCAGGCCTGCCTGGTCTTTCTTTCTTTCTTATCGATTTTAAAAAATGTTTATTTCTTTATTTATGTATTTATTAGATATAAGTACACTGTATCCGTCATAGACACTCCAAAAGACGGTGTCAGATTCTGGAGAATATAAATCCCTCTTTAATGGTCTGAATATGATGTACATAAACACAGCATCACATTTACTTCTAGAAATTTAAAGATGGGTGGGGCCACTGAAAGTGCTGAACAATTAACAGTATTGTCTCCTCTTCAGAAGACCTGGAATCAACTACCAGCAACAAAATGGTGGCCCATCTCCAGTTCCAGGAGATCAGACAGACAGACAAACAGAGAGACAGACAGACAGACAAAGATAAGGATGGCAGCCCTGCCTGGTCTTTCTTTCTTTCTTATCCTTTTTAAAAAATGTTTGTTTATTTATTTATTTATTGATTCATGTATTTATTAGATATAAGTACATTGTAGCTATCTTCAGACACTCCAGAAGAGGGTGTCAGATTCTGGAGAATCTAAATCCCTCTTATGGTCTGCATATGATGTACATAAACACAGCCTCACATATACTTCTAAAAATTTAAAGATGGGTGGGGCCACAGAAAGGGCTCAACAATTAACAGCATTGTCTCCTCTTCCAGAGAACCTTGGATAAACTACCAGCAACACTATGGTGGCCCATCTCCAGTTCCAGGGTATCAGACAGACCGACAGACAGACAAAGATAAGGATGGAGGCCTGCCTGGACTTTCTTTCTTTCTTATAATTTAAAAAAAATGTTTATTTATTTATTTATTTATTTATTTATTTATTATAAGTACACTGTAGCTGTCTTCAGACACTCCAGAAGAGGGTGTCAGATTCTGGAGAATGTAAATCCCTCTTATGGTCTGCATATGATGTACATAAACACAGCCTCACATATACTTCTAAAAATTTAAAGATGTGTGGGGCCACTGAAAGGGCTCAACAATTAACAGCATTGTCTCCTCTACTGGAGAACCTGGGATCAACTACCAGCAATTATATGGTGGCCCATATCCAGTTCCAAGGGATCAGGCAGACAAAGAGACAGACAGACAAGGGTGGCAGGCCTCCCTGGTTTTTCTTTCTTTCTTATTCTTTTTAAAAAATGTTTATTTATTTATGTATTTATTAGATATAAGTACACTGTAGCTGTCTTCAGACACTCCAGAAGAGGGTGTCAGATTCTGGAGAATATAAATCCCTCTTATGGTCTGCATATGATGGACATAAACACAGATTCACATACACTTCTAAAAATTAAAATGGGTGGGGCCACTGAAAGGGCTCAACAATTAACAGCATTGTCTCTTCTTCCAGAGAACCTGGGATCAACTACAAGCAACTATATGGTGGCCCATCTCCAGTTCCAGGGGATCAGACAGACAGACAGACAGACAGAGATAAGGAGGGCAGGCCTGCCTGGTTTTTCATTCTTTCTTATCCTTTTAAAATCATGTTTGTTTATTTATTTATTAATTTATTTATTTATTTATTTATTTATGTATTTATTAGATATAAGTACACTGTAGTTGTCTTCAGACACTCAAGAAGAGGGTGTCAGATTCTGGAGAATCTAAATCCCTCTTATGGTCTGCATATGATGTACATAAACACAGCCTCACATATACTTCTAAATATTTAAAGATGGGTGGGCCCACTGAAATGGCCCAACAATTAACACCATTGTCTCCTCTTCCAGAGAACGTGGGATCAACTACCAGCAACTATATGGTGGCCCATCTCAAGTTGCAGGGGATCAGACAGACAGACAGGCTGACAGAGATAAGGATGGCAGGCCTGCCTGATTTTTCTTTCTTTCTTATCCTTTTTAAAAATGTTTATTTATTTATTTATTCATTTATTCATTTATTCATTCATTTATTTATTTATTTATTTATTTATTTATTTATTTATTAGATATAAGTACACTGTAGCTGTCTTCAGACTCTCCAGAAGAGGGTGTCAGATTCTGGAGAATCTATATCCCTCTTATGGTCTGCATATGATGTACATAAACACAGCCTCACATATACTTGTAAAAATTTAAAGATGGGTGGGGCCACTGAAAGGGCTCAACAATTAACAGCATTGTCTCCTCTTCCAGAGGACCTGGGATCAACTACCAGCAACTATATTGTGGCCCTTCTCCAGTTCTAGGGGATCAGACAGACATACATACAGACAGACCGACAACGATTGCAGGCCTGCCTGGTTTTTCTTTCTTTCTTATACATTTTAAAAATGTTTATTTATTTATTTATATATATATATATATATATATATATATATATATATATATTAGATATAAGTACACTGTAGCTGTCTTCAGACACTTCAGAAGAGGGTGTCATATTCTGGAGAATTTAAATCCCTCTTATGGTCTGCATATGATGTACATAAACACAGCCTCACATATACTTCTAAAAATTTAAAGAAGGGTGGGGCCACTCTAAAAGCTCAACAATTAACAGCAATGTCTCCTCTTCCAGAGTAACTGGGATCAACTATCAGCAACTATATGGTGGCCCATCTCCAGTTCCAGGGGATCAGACAGACAGACATACAGACAGTGATAAGGATGGCAGGCCTGCCTGGTCTTTCTTTCTTTCTTATCCTTTTTAAAAAAATGTTTATTTATATATTTATTTATGTATTTATTAGATATAAGTACACTGTATTTCTCTTCAGACACTCCAGAAGAGGGTGTCAGATTCTGGAGAATCTAAATCCCTCTTATGGTCTGCATATGATGTACATAAACACAGCCTCACATATACTTCTAAAAATTTAAAGATGTGTGGGGCCACTGAGAGGGCTCAACAATTAACAGCATTGTCTCCTCTTTCAGAGAAAATGGGATAAACTACCAGCACCTTATGGTGGCCCATCTCCAGTTCCAGTGGATCAGACAGACAGACAGACAGACAGAGAGACAGATATAAGGATGGCAGGCCTGCCTGGTCTTTCTATATTTCTAATAATTTTTAAAAAATGTTTATTTATTTATTTATTTATTTATTTATGTATTTATTATATATAAGTACACTGTAGCTGTCTTCAGACACTCCAGTAGAGGGTGTCAGATTCTTGAGGAACTAAATCCTCTTATAATCTGAATATGATGTACATAAACACAGCCTCACATATACTTCTAAATATTTAAAGAAGTGTGGGGGCACTGAAAGGGCTCAACAATTAAGAGCATTGTCTCCTCTTTCAGAGAACCTTGGATCAACTACCAGCAACTATATGGTGGCCCATCTCCAGTTCCAGGGGATCAGACAGACAGACAGACAGAGATAAGGATGGCAGGCCTGCCTATTTTACTTTCTTTCTTATATTTTTTAAAAAATGTTTATTTATTTATTTATGTATTTATTATATATAAGTATACTGTAGCTGTCTTCAGACACTCCAGTATAGGGTGTCAGATTCTGGAGAATCTAAATCCTCTTATAATCTGAATATGATGTACATAAACACAGCCTCACATATATGTCTAAATATTTAAAGAAGTGTGGGGGCACTGAAAGGGCTCAACAATTAAGAGCATTGTCTCCTCTTTCAGAGAACCTTGGATCAACTACCAGCAACTATATGGTTGCCCATCTCCAGTTCCCGGGGATCAGATAGACAGACAGACAGACAGGCAGAGATATGGATGGCAGGCCTGCCTGGTCTTTCTTTCTTTCTTATCATTTTAAAAAAAATGTTTATTTATTTATTTATTTATTTATTTATCTATTTATTTATTAGATATAAGTACACTGTAGCTGTCTTCAGACACTACAGAAGAGGGTGTCAGATTCTGGAGAATCTAAATCCCTCTTATGGTCTGCATATGATGTACATAAACACAGCCTCATATATACTTCTAAATATTTAAAGATGGCTCAACAATTAACAGCATTGTCTCCTCTTCCAGAGAACCTGGGATCAACTACCAGCAACTTTATTGTAGCCCAACTCCAGTTCCAGGGGATCAGACAGACAGACAAACAGACAGACAGAGATAACGATGGCAGGCCTGCCTCGGCTTACTTTCTTTCTTATCCTTTTCAAAAAATGTTTATTTATTTATTTATTTATTTATTTATTTATTTATTTATTTATGTATTTATTATATATAAGTACACTGTAGCTGTCTTCAGTCACTCCAGTAGAGGGTGTCAGATTCTGGAGAATCTAAATCCTCTTATAATCTGAATATGATGTACATAAACACAGCCTCACATATACTTCTAAATATTTAAAGAAGTGTGGGGCCACTGAAAGGGCTCAACAATTAACAGCATTTTCTCCTCTTCCAGAGAACCTTGGATCAACTACCAGCAACTATATGGTGGCCCATCTCCAGTTCCAGGGGATCAGACAAACAGACAGACAGACAGAGATAAGGATGGCAGGCCTGCCTGGTCTTACTTTCTTTCTTATCCTTTTTCAAAAATGTTTATTTATTTATTTATTTATTTATTTATTTATTTATTTATGTATTTATTATATATAAGTACACTGTAGCTGTCTTCAGAAACTCCATTATAGGGTGTCAGATTCTGCAGAATCTAAATCCTCTCATCATCTGTATATGATGTACATAAACACAGCCTCACATATACTTCTAAATATTTAAAGAAGTGTGGGGCCACTGAAATGGCTCAACAATTAACAGCATTGTCTCCTCTTCCAGAGAACCTTGGATCAACTACCAGCAACTATATGGTGGCCCATCTCCAGTTCCCGGGGATCAGATAGACAGACAGACAGACAGACAGACAGACAGAGATATGGATGGCAGGCCTGCCTGGTCTTTGTTTCTTTCTTATCCTTTTTAAAAAATGTTTATTTATTAATTTATTTATTTATCTATTTATTTATTAGATATAAGTACACTGTTGCTGTCTTCAGACACTCCAGAAGAGGGTGTCAGATTCTGGAGAATTAAATCCCTCTTATAGTCTGCATATGATGTACATAAACACAGCCTCATATAAACTTTTAAATATTTAAAGATGGGTGGCGCCACTGAAAAAGCTCAACAATGAACAGCATTGTCTCCTCTTCTAGAGAACCTGGGATCAACTACCAGCAACTATTCGTGGCCCATCTCCAGTTCCCAGGGATCAGATAGACAGACAGACAGAGAGACAGATATATGGATGGCAGGCCTGCCTGGTCTTTCTTTCTGTCTTATCCTTTTAAAAAAATGTTTATTTATTTATTTATTTATTTATTTATTTATTTATTTATTTATGTTTTTATTAGATATAAGTACACTGTAGCTGTCAGACACTCCAGAAGAGGGTGTCAGATTCTGGAGAATCTAAATCCCTCTTATGGACTGCATATGATGTACATAAACACAGCCTCACATATACTTCTAAATATTTAAAGATGGGTAGCGCAACTGATTGGGCTCAACAATTAACAGCATTGTCTCCTCTTCCAGAGAACCTGAGATCAACTACCAGCAACTTTATGGTAGCCCATCTAGAGTTCCAGGGGATCAGACAGACAGACAGACAGACAGACAGAGATAAGGATGGCAGGCCTGCCTGGTCTTACTTTCTTTCTTATCCTTTTTAAAAAATGTTTATTTATTTATTTAGTTACTTATGTATTTATTATATATAAGTACACTGTAGCTGTCTTCAGTCACTCCAGTAGAGGGTGTCAGATTCTGGAGAATCTAAATCCTCTTATAATCTGAATATGATGTACATAAAGACAGCCTCACATATACTTCTAAATATTTAAAGATGGGTAGGGCCACTGAAAGGGCTCAACAATTAAGAGCATTGTCTCCTCTTCCAGAGAACCTTGGATCAACTACCAGCAACTATATGGTGGCCCATCTCCAGTTCCAGGGGATCAGACAGACAGACAGGTAGAGATAAGGATGGCAGGCCTTCCTGGTCTTACTTTCTTTCTTATCCTTTTTCAAAAATGTTTATTTATTTATTTATTTATTTATTTATTTATTTATTTATTTATTATATATAAGTACACTGTAGCTGTCTTCTGACACTCCAGTAGAGGGTGTCAGATTCTGGAGAATCTAAATCCTCTTATCATCTGAATATGATGTACATAAACACAGCCTCACATATACTTGTAAATATTTAAAGAAGTGTGGGGCCACTGAAAGGGCTCAACAATTAACAGCATTGTCTCCTCTTCCAGAGAACCTTGGATCAACTACCAGCAACTATATGGTGGCCCATCTCCAGTTCCCGGGGATCAGATAGACAGACAGATAGACAGAGAGTGATATAGATGGCAGGCCTGCCTAGTCTTTCTTTCTTTCTTTCTTTTTTATCCTTTTTAAAAATATTTATTTATTTATTTATTTATCTATTTATTTATTAGATATAAGTACACTGTAGCTGTCTTCAGACACTCCAGAAGAGGGTGTCAGATTCTGGAGAATCTAAATCCCTCTTATGGTCTGCATATGATGTACATAAACACAGCCTCACATATACTTCTAAAAATTTAAAGATGTGTGGGGCCACTGAGAGGGCTCAACAATTAACAGGATTGTCTCCTCTTCCAGAGAACCTGGGATCAACTACCAGCAACTTTATGGTAGCCCATCTCCAGTTCCATTGGATCAGACAGACAGACAGACAGAGAGACAGAGATAAAGATGGCAGGCCTGCCTGGTCTTTCTTTATTTCTTATACTTTTTAAAAAATGTTTATTTATTTATTTATTTATTTATTTATTTATTTATTTATTTATTCATTTATTTATTTATGTATTTATTAGATATAAGTACACTGTAGCCGTCTTCAGACACTCCAGAAGAGGGTGACAGATTCTAGAGAATCTAAAACCCTCTTATGGTCTGAATATGATGTACATAAACACAGCATCACATATACTTCTAAAAATTAAAAATGGGTGGGGCCACTGAAAGGGCTCAACAATTAACAGCATTGTCTCCTCTTCCAGAGAACCTGGGATCAACTACCAGCAACTTTATGGTAGCCCATCTCCAGTTCCAGGGGATCAGACAGACAGAGAGACAGACAGAGATAAGGATGGCAGGCCTTCCTGGTCTTACTTTCTTTCTTATCCTTTTTAAAAAATGTTTATTTATTTATTTATTTACTTATGTATTTATTATATATAAGTACACTGTAGCTGTCTTCAGTCACTCCAGTAGAGGGTGTCAGATTCTGGAGAATAAATCCTCTTATAATCTGAATATGATGTACATAAACACAGCCTCACATATACTTCTAAATATTTAAAGAAGTGTGGGGCCACTGAAAAGGCTCAACAATTAAGAGCATTGTCTCCTCTTCCAGAGAACCTTGGATCAACTACCAGCAACTATATGGTGGCCCATCTCCAGTTCCCGGGGATCAGATAGACAGACAGACAGACAGACAGAGATATGGATGGCAGGCCTGCCTGGTCTTTCTTTCTTTCTTATCCTTTTTAAAAAATGTTTATTTATTTATTTATTTATTTATTTATCTATTTATTTATTAGATATAAGAACACTGTAGCTGACTTCAGACACTCCAGAAGAGGGTGTCAGATTCTGGAGATTCTAAATAACTCTTATGGTCTGCATATGATGTACATAAACACAGCCTCACATATACTTCTAAATATTTAAAGATGGGTGGCTCCACTGAATGGGCTCAACAATTAACAGCATTGTCTCCTCTTCCTGAGAACCTGGGATCAACTACCAGCAACTATTCGTGGCCCATCTCCAGTTCCCAGGGATCAGATATACAAACAGAGAGACAGACAGAGATATGGATGGCAGGCCTGCCTGGTCTTTCTTTATTTCATATACTTTTTAAAAAATGTTTATTTATTTATTAATTTATTTATTTATGTATTTATTAGATATAAGTACACTGTAGCCGTCTTCAGACACTCCAGAAGAGGGTGTCAGATTCTAGAGAATCTAAATCCCTCTTATATCTGCATATGATGTACATAAACACAGCCTCACATATTCTTCTAAAAATTAAAAATGGGTGGGGCCACTGAACAGACTCAACAATTAACAGCATTGTCTCCTCTTCCAGAGAACCTGGGATCAACCTCCAGCACCTATAAGGTGGCCCATCTCCAGTTCCAGGGGATCAGACAGACAGAAAGACAGACAGAGATAAGGATGGCAGGCCTGCCTGGTCTTTCTTTCTTTCTTATCCTTTTAAAAAAATATTTATTTATTTATTTATTTATTTATTTATTTATGTATTAGATATAAGTACACTGTAGCTGTTCAGACACTCCAGAAGAGGGTGTAAGATTCTGGAGAATCTAAATCCCTCTTATGGACTGCATATGATGTACATAAACACAGCCTCACATATACTTCTAAAAATTTAAAGATGTGTGGGGCCACTGAGAGGGCTCAACAATTAACAGCATTGTCTCCTCTTTCAGAGAACCTGGGATAAACTACCAGCACCTTATGGTGGCCCATCTCCAGTTCCAGTGGATCAGACAGACAGACAGACAGAGAGACAGAGATAAGGATGGCAGGCCTGCCCTGTCTTTCTTTATTTCGTATACTTTTTAAAAAATGTTTATTTATTTATTTATTTATTTATTTATTTATTTATTTATTTATGTATTTATTAGATATAAGTACACTGTAGCCGTCTTCAGACACTCCAGAAGAGGGTGACAGATTCTAGAGAATCTAAAACCCTCTTATGGTCTGAATATGATGTACATAAACACAGCATCACATATACTTCTAAAAATTAAAAATGGTTGGGGCCACTGAAAGGGCTAAACAATTAACAGCATTGTCTCCTCTTCCAGAGAACCTGGGATCAACTACCAGCAACTTTATGGTAGCCCATCTCCAGTTCCAGGGGATCAGACAGACAGAGAGACAGACAGAGATAAGGATGGCAGGCCTTCCTGGTCTTACTTTCTTTCTTATCCTTTTTAAAAAATATTTATTTATTTATTTATTTATTTATGTATTTATTATATATAAGTACACTGTAGCTGTCTTCAGTCACTCCAGTAGAGGGTGTCAGATTCTGGAGAATAAATCCTCTTATAATCTGAATATGATGTACATAAACACAGCCTCACATATACTTCTAAATATTTAAAGAAGTGTGGGGCCACTGAAAGGGATCAACAATTAACAGCATTGTCTCCTCTTCCAGAGAACCTTGGATCAACTACCAGCAACTATATGGTGGCCCATCTCCAGTTCCCGGGGATCAGATAGACAGACAGACAGACAGACAGAGATATGGATGGCAGGCCTGCCTGGTCTTTCTTTCTTTCTTATCCTTTTTAAAAAATGTTTATTTATTTATTTATTTTTTTATCTATTTATTTATTAGATATAAGAACACTGTAGCTGTCTTCAGACACTCCAGAAGAGGGTGTCAGATTCTGGAGATTCTAAATAACTCTTATGGTCTGCATATGATGTACATAAACACAGCCTCACATATACTTCTAAATATTTAAAGATGGGTGGCTCCACTGAATGGGCTCAACAATTAACAGCATTGTCTCCTCTTCCGGAGAACCTGGGATCAACTACCAGCAACTATTCGTGGCCCATCTCCAGTTCCCAGGGATCAGATATACAAACAGAGAGACAGACAGAGATATGGATGGCAGGCCTGCCTGGTCTTTCTTTATTTCATATACTTTTTAAAAAATGTTTATTTATTTATTAATTTATTTATTTATGTATTTATTAGATATAAGTACACTGTAGCCGTCTTCAGACACTCCAGAAGAGGGTGTCAGATTCTAGAGAATCTAAATCCCTCTTATAACTGCATATGATGTACATAAACACAGCCTCACATATTCTTCTAAAAATTAAAAATGGGTGGGGCCACTGAACGGACTCAACAATTAACAGCATTGTCTCCTCCTCCAGAGAACCTGGGATCAACCTCCAGCACCTATAAGGTGGCCCATCTCCAGTTCCAGGGGATCAGACAGACAGAAAGACAGACAGAGATAAGGATGGCAGGCCTGCCTGGTCTTTCTTTCTTTATTATCCTTTTAAAAAAATATTTATTTATTTATTTATTTATTTATTTATTTATTTATTTATTTATTTATTTATTAGATATAAGTACACTGTAGCTGTTCAGACACTCCAGAAGAGGGTGTCAGTTTCTGGAGAATCTAAATCCCTCTTATGGTCTTCATATGATGTACATTAACACAGCCTAACATATACTTCTAAAAATTTAAAGATGTGTGGGGCCACTGAGAGGGCTCAACAATTAACAGCATTGTCTCCTCTTTCAGAGAACCTGGGATAAACTACCATCACCTTATGGTGGCCGATCTCCAGTTCCAGTGGATCAGACAGACAGACAGACAGAGAGACAGAGATAAGGATGGCAGGCCTGCCTGGTCTTTCTTTATTTCTTATATTTTTTAAAAAATGTTTATTTATTTATTTATTTATTTATTTATTTATTTATTTATGTATTTATTAGATATAAGTACACTGTAGCCGTCTTCAGACACTCCAGAAGAGGGTGACAGATTCTAGAGGATCTAAAACACTCTTATGGTCTGAATATGATGTACATAAACACAGCATCACATATACTTCTAAAAATTAAAAATGGGTGGGCCATGAAAGGGCTCAACTATTAACAGCATTGTCTCCTCTTCCAGAGAAACTGGGATCAACTACCAGCAACTATATGGTGGCCCATCTCCAGTTCCAGGGGATCAGACAGACAGACAGACAGACAGACAGTGAAAAGGATGGCAGGCCTGCCTGGTCTTTCTTTCTTTCTTATCCTTTTTTTAAAAAAATATTTGTTTATTTATTTATTTATTTATTTATTTATTTATTTATTTATTAGATATAAGTACACTGTAGCTGTTCAGACACTCCAGAAGAGGGTGTCAGATTCTGGAGAATCTAAATCCCTCTTATTGTCTGCATATGATGTACATAAACACAGCCTCACATATACTTCTAAAAATTTAAAGAAGGGTGGGGCCACCATAAAAGCTCAACAATTAAGAGCATTGTCTCCTCTTCCAGAGAACCTTGGATCAACTACCAGCAACTATTTGGTGGCCCATCTCCAGTACCAGGGGATCAGACAGACAGACATACAGACAGTGATAAGGATGGCAGGCCTGCCTGGTCTTTCTTTCTTTCTTATCCTTTTTAAAAAAAATGTTTATTTATATATTTATTTATGTATTTATTAGATATAAGTACACTGTAGCTGTCTTCAGACACTCCAGAAGAGGGTGTCAGATTCTAGAGAACCTAAATCCCTCTTATGGTCTGCATATGATGTACATAAACACAGCCTCACATATACTTCTAAAAATTTAAAGATGTGTGGGGCCACTGAGAGGGCTCAACAATTAACAGCATTGTCTCCTCTTTCAGAGAACCTGGGATAAACTACCAGCACCTTATGGTGGCCCATCTCCAGTTCCATTGGATCAGACAGACAGACTGACAGAGAGACAGAGATATAGATGGCAGGCCTGCCTAGTCTTTCTTTCTTTCTTTCTTATCCTTTTTAAAAAATATTTATTTATTCATTTATTTATTTATTTATCTATTTATTTATTAGATATAAGTACACTGTAGCTGTCTTCAGACACTCCAGAAGAGGGTGTCAGATTCTGGAGAATCTAAATCCCTCTTATGGTCTGCATATGATGTACATAAACACAGCCTCACATATACTTCTAAAAATTTAAGGATGTGTGGGGCCACTGAGAGGGCTCAACAATTAACAGCATTGTCTCCTCTTTCAGAGAACCTGGGATAAACTACCAGCACCTTATGGTGGCCCATCTCCAGTTCCATTGGATCAGACAGACAGACAGACAGAGAGACAGAGATAAGGATGGCAGGCCTGCCTGGTCTTTCTTTATTTCTTATACTTTTTAAAAAATGTTTATTTATTTATTTATTTATTTATTTATTCATTTATTTATTTATGTATTTATTAGATATAAGTACACTGTAGCCGTCTTCAGACACTCCAGAAGAGGGTGTCAGAGTCTAGAGAATCTAAATCCTCTTATAATCTGAATATGATGTACATAAACACAGCCTCACATATACTTCTAAATATTTAAAGAAGTGTGGGGCCACTGAAAGGGCTCAACAATTAACAGCATTTTCTCCTCTTCCAGAGAACCTTGGATCAACTACCAGCAACTATATGGTGGCCCATCTCCAGTTCCAGGGGATCAGACAGACAGACAGACAGACAGATATAAGGATGGCAGGCCTGCCTGGTCTTACTTTTTTTCTTATCCTTTTTCAAAAATGTTTATTTATTTATTTATTTATTTATTTATTTATTTATTTATTTATGTATTTATTATATATAAGTACACTGTAGCTGTCTTCAGACACTCCATTATAGGGTGTCAGATTCTGCAGAATCTAAATCCTCTTATCATCTGAATATGATGTACATAAACACAGCCTCACATATACTTCTAAATATTTAAAGAAGTGTGGGGCCACTGAAATGGCTCAACAATTAACAGCATTGTCTCCTCTTCCAGAGAACCTTGGATCAACTACCAGCAACTATATGGTGGCCCATCTCCAGTTCCAGGGGATCAGACAGACAGACAGACAGACAGAGATAAGAATGGTAGGCCTGCATGGTCTTACTTTCTTTCTTATCCTTTTTCAAAAATGTTTATTTATTTATTTATTTATTTATTTATTTATTTATTTATTATATATAAGTACACTGTAGCTGTCTTCAGACACTCCAGTATAGGGTGTCAGATTCTGGAGAATCTAAATCCTCTTATAATCTGAATATGATGTACATAAACACAGCCTCACATATACTTCTAAATATTTAAAGAAGTGTGGGGCCACTGAAAGGGTTCAACAATTAAAAGCATTGTCTCCTCTTCCAGAGAACCTTGGATCAACTACCAGCAACTATATGGTGGCCCATCTCCAGTACCCGGGGATCAGATAGACAGACAGACAGACAGACAGAGATATGGATGGCAGGCTTGCCTGGTCTTTGTTTCTTTCTTATCCTTTTTAAAAAATGTTTATTTATTTATTTATTTATTTATCTATTTATTTATTAGATATAAGTACACTGTTGCTGTCTTCAGACACTCCAGAAGAGGGTGTCAGATTCTGGAGAATTAAATCCCTCTTATAGTCTGCATATGATGTACATAAACACAGCCTCATATAAACTTTTAAATATTTAAAGATGGGTGGCGCCTCTGAAAAAGCTCAACAATGAACAGCATTGTCTCCTCTTCTAGAGAACCTGGGATCAACTACCAGCAACTATTCGTGGCCCATCTCCAGTTCCCAGGGATCAGATAGACAGACAGACAGAGAGACAGATATATGGATGGCAGGCCTGCCTGGTCTTTCTTTCTGTCTTATCCTTTTAAAAAAATGTTTATTTATTTATTTATTTATTTATTTATTTATTTATTTATTTATTTATGTATTTATTAGATATAAGTACACTGTAGCTGTTCAGACACTCCAGAAGAGGGTGTCAGATTCTGGAGAATCTAAATCCCTCTTATGGACTGCATATGATGTACATAAACACAGCCTCACATATACTTCTAAATATTTAAAGATGGGTAGCGCCACTGATTGGGCTCAACAACTAACAGCATTGTCTCCTCTTCCAGAGAACCTGGGATCAACTACCAGCAACTTTATGGTAGCCCATCTAGAGTTCCAGGGGATCAGACAGACAGACAGACAGACAGAGATAAGGATGGCAGGCCTGCCTGGTCTTACTTTCTTTCTTATCCTTTTTAAAAAATGTTTATTTATTTATTTATTTATTTATTTATGTATTTATTATATATAAGTACACTGTAGCTGTCTTCAGACACTCCATTATAGGGTGTCAGATTCTGCAGAATCTAAATCCTCTTATCATCTGAATATGATGTACATAAACACAGCCTCACATATACTTCTAAATATTTAAAGAAGTGTGGGGCCACTGAAATGGCTCAACAATTAACAGCATTGTCTCCTCTTCCAGAGAACCTTGGATCAACTACCAGCAACTATATGGTGGCCCATCTCAAGTTCCCGGGGATCAGATAGACAGACAGACAGACAGAGATATGGATGGCAGGCCTGCCTAGTCTTACATTCTTTCTTACTTATCCTTTTTAAAAAATGTTTATTTATTTATTTATTTATTTATTTATTTATTTATTTATTAGATATAAGTACACTGTAGCTGTTCAGACACTCCAGAAGAGGGTGTCAGATTCTGGAGAATCTAAATCCCTCTTATGGTCTGCATATGATGTACATAAACACAGCCTCACATATACTTCTAAATATTTAAAGAAGTGTGGGGCCACTGAAATGGCTCAACAATTAACAGCATTGTCTCCTCTTCCAGAGAACCTTGGATCAACTACCAGCAACTATTCGTGGCCCATCTCCAGTTCCCAGGGATCAGATATACAAACAGAAAGACAGACAGAGATAAGGATGGCAGGCCTGCCTGGTCTTCCTTTATTTCATATACTTTTTAAAAAATGTTTATTTATTTATTTATTTATTTATTTATTTATTTATTTATTTATGTATTTATTATATATAAGTACACTGTAGCCGTCTTCAGACACTCCAGAAGAGGGTGTCAGATTCTAGAGAATCTAAATCCCTCTTATATCTGCATATGATGTACATAAACACAGCCTCACATATTCATCTAAAAATTAAAAATGGGTGGGGCCACTGAACGGACTCAACAATTAACAGCATTGTCTCCTCTTCCAGAGAACCTGGGATCAACCTCCAGCACCTATAAGGTGGCCCATCTCCAGTTCCAGGGGATCAGACAGACAGACAGACAGACAGAGATAAGGATGGCAGGCCTGCCTGGTCTTTCTTTCTTTCTTATCCTTTTAAAAAATATTTATTTATTTATTTATTTATTTATTTATTTATTCATTTATTTATTTATTTATGTATTTATTAGATATAAGTACACTGTAGCTGTTCAGACACTCCAGAAGAGGGTGTCAGTTTCTGGAGAATCTAAATCCCTCTTATGGTCTTCATATGATGTACATTAACACAGCCTAACATATACTTCTAAAAATTTAAAGATGTGTGGGGCCACTGAGAGGGCTCAACAATTAACAGCATTGTCTCCTCTTTCAGAGAACCTGGGATAAACTACCATCACCTTATGGTGGCCGATCTCCAGTTCCAGTGGATCAGACAGACAGACAGACAGAGAGACAGAGATAAGGATGGCAGGCCTGCCTGGTCTTTCTTTATTTCTTATATTTTTTAAAAAATGTTTATTTATTTATTTATTTATTTATTTATTTATTTATTTATTAGATATAAGTACACTGTAGCTGTCTTCAGACACTCCAGAAGAGGGTGACAGATTCTAGAGGATCTAAAACACTCTTATGGTCTGAATATGATGTACATAAACACAGCATCACATATACTTCTAAAAATTAAAAATGGGTGGGCCACTGAAAGGGCTCAACTATTAACAGCATTGTCTCCTCTTCCAGAGAACCTGGGATCAACTACCAGCAACTATATGGTGGCCCATCTCCAGTTCCAGGGGATCAGACAGACAGACAGTGAAAAGGATGGCAGGCCTGCCTGGTCTTTCTTTCTTTCTTATCCTTTTTTTTTAAAAAAATATTTATTTATTTATTTATTTAGTTATTTAGTTATTTATTTATTTATTTATTTATTAGATATAAGTACACTGTAGCTGTTCAGACACTCCAGAAGAGGGTGTCAGATTCTGGAGAATCTAAATCCCTCTTATTGTCTGCATATGATGTACATAAACACAGCCTCACATATACTTCTAAAAATTTAAAGAAGGGTGGGGCCACCCTAAAAGCTCAACAATTAACAGCATTGTCTCCTCTTCCAGAGTACCTGGGATCAACTACCAGCAACTATATGGTGGGCCATCTCCAGTACCAGGGGATCAGACAGACAGACATACAGACAGTGATAAGGATGGCAGGCCTGCCTGGTCTTTCTTTCTTTCTTATCCTTTTTAAAAAAATGTTTATTTATATATTTATTTATGTATTTATTAGATATAAGTACACTGTAGCCATCTTCAGACACTCCAGAAGAAGGTGTCAGATTCTGGAGAATCTAAATCCCTCTTATGGTCTGCATATGATGTACATAAACAAAGCCTCACATTTACTTCTTAAAATTTAAAGGTGGGGGGGCACTGAAAGGGCTCAGCAATTAACAGCATTGTCTCCTCTTACAGAGAACCTGGGATCAACTACCTGCAACTATATGGTGGCCCATCTCCACTCCCAGGGGATCAGACAGACAGAAGACAGACAAGGATAAGGATGGCAGGCCTGCCTGGTCTTTCTTTCTTTCTTATCCTTTTAAAAAAATTTTTATTTATTTATGTATTTATTAGATATAAGTACACTGTAGCTGTCTTCAGACACTCCAGAAGAGGGTGTCAGATTCTGATGAATCTAAATCCCTGTTCTGGTCTGCATATGATGTACATAAACACAGCCTCACATACACTTCTAAAAATTTAAAGATGGGTAGGGCCACTGATAGGGCTCAACAATTAACAGCTTTGTCTCCTCTTCCAGAGAACCTGGGTTCAACTACGAGCAACTATATGGTAGCACATCTCCAGTTCCAGGGGATCAGACAGACAGACAGACAGACAGACAGAGATAAGGATGGCAGGCCTACCTGGTCTTACTTTCTTTTTTATCCTTTTTAAAAAATGTTTATTTATTTATTTATTTATTTATGAATTTATTATATATAAATACACTGTAGCTGTCTTCAGACACTCCAGTAGAGGGTGTCAGATTCTGGAGAATCTAAATCCTCTTATAATCTGAATATGATGTACATAAACACAGCCTCACATATACTTCTAAATATTTAAAGATGTGTGGGGCCACTGAAAGGGCTCAACAATTAAGAACATTGTCTCCTCTTCCAGAGAACCTTGGATCAACTACCAGCAACTATATGGTGGCCCATCTCCAGTTCCAGGGGATCAGACAGACAGACAGACAGACAGACAGAGATAAGGATGGCAGGCCTGCCTGGTCTTACTTTCTTTCTTATCCTTTTTTAAAAATATTTATTTATCTATTTATTTATTTATTTATTTATTTATTTATTTATTTATTTATTTATTTATTATATATAAGTACACTGTAGCTGTCTTCAGACACTCCAGTAGAGGGTGTCAGATTCTGGAGAATCTAAATCCCTTATAATCTGAATATGATGTACATAAACACAGCCTCACATATACTTCTAAATATTTAAAGAAGTGTGGGGGAACTGAAAGGGCTCAACAATTAAGAGCATTGTCTCCTCTTCCAGAGAACCTTGGATCAACTACCAGCCACTATATGGTGGCCCATCTCCAGTTCCCGGGTATCAGATAGACAGACAGACAGACAGGAGGAGATAATGATGGCAGGCCTTCCTTGTCTTTCTTTTTTCTTTTCCTTTTAAAAAAATGTTTATTTATTTATTTATTTATTTATGTATTTAGTAGATATAAGTACACTGTAGCTGTTCAGACACTCCAGAAGAGGGTGTCAGATTCTGGAGAATCTAAATCCCACTTATGGTCTGCATATGATGTACATAAACACAGCCTCACATATACTTCTAAAAATTTAAAGATGTGCGGGGCCAATGAGAGGGCTCAACAATTAACAGCATTGTCTCCTCTTTCAGAGAACCTGGGATAAACTACCAGCACCTTATGGTGGCCAATCTCCCGTTCCAGTGTGTCAGACAGACAGACAGACAGACAGAGATAAGGATGGCAGGCCTGCCTGGTTTTTCTTTATTTCTTATACTTTTTAAAAAATGTTATTTATTTATTTATTTATTTATTTATTTATTTATTTATTTATTTATGTATTTATTAGATATAAGTACACTGTAGCCGTCTTCAGACACTCCAGAAGAGGGTGTCAGATTCTGGAGAATCTAAATCCCTCTTATGTTCTGAATATGATGTACATAAACACAGCCTCACATATACTTCTAAAAATTAAAAATGGGTGGGGCCACTGAAAGGGCTCAACAATTAACAGCATTGTCTCCTCTTCCAGAGAACCTGGGATCAACTACCAGCTCCTACAAGGTGGCCCATCTCCAGTTCCAGTGATCAGACCGACAGACAGACAGACAGAGATAATGATGGCAGGCCTGCCTGGTCTTTCTTTCTTTCTTATTCTTTTTAAAAAATATTTATTTATTTATTTATTTATTTATTTATTTATGTATGTATTTCTTAGATATAAGTACACTGTAGCTTTCTTTAGACACTCCAGAGGAGGGTGTCAGATTCTGGAGAATGTAAATCCCTCTTATGGTCTGCATATGATGTACATAAACACAGCCTCACATATACTGAGCTGAGTTGTCACAGGCCAACTGCTGGAATTTCTGAGTACCACCTAGAGAGAGAAAAGCTATGCTGTGGTTGCTTAATTTATGTATTTTATTATTTCTATTTGTTGTTTTGTTTTGTTTTATTTGTTTTTAGAGAAGTCCTCAGTCTGTAGCTCTGGCTGACCCAGGACTGCCTACTTGTGTTAATTAGGGTTTCACAGCTGAGAACAGACACCAAGAGCAAGGTAAGGCTTAGAAAACCCTCCATTCAGTGGTGGCTCAAGCTCTTAATGAGAGCACTTTGTAGGCAGAGGCAGTCAGTTTCTGAGTTCGAGGCCACCCTGGTGAAAGACAGGGCTAGGGTAGGGGCTAGGGTGAGGAAAGAAAGGAAAGAAAGAAAAAGTTTTTATAAAAGTTTTATAAAAAGTGTTAAAGTTTTTAAAAATTAAAAAAAAAAAATACCAGATCACCATCACACAGCATTGGCTGTCTTCAGGTGTATCCTTTCAGCCTCCAAAACAAAAAACAATGGCTGGCTGTCTTCAGGTGTATCCTATTCTCGAGTCTTATTTCCAACCTTAGAGCTGGGCTGAGCTGCCTCATTATGTAATTGCAAACCTTCCTTGGTTTGTCTTTTCCATTTCTAAGACTAACAGGCCTTTTTCTATTTATTGAATATGCTCATGACTGTCCTTTAGATATAGTAAATATAACTGTTGCTTATAAAACTTGTTTTCTAGGAATTTTTAAAGGGCAATGGCAGAGTTTATTTATAAAAAAATATTTTGCATTTATTTATTTGTGTGAGTGATGAAGCTCAGGTCTTCAAACTCGTCAGGAGGTATGATTACCTCCCCTCTCTCTCAACCCCTCTCTCTCCTCTCTCAATGATTGTGTAAGAATGTTTTGCATGTGTATGCTGTGCCCACAGACTCCAGAACAGAGTATTAGATCCCCTGGAACTGGAGATGGGCCACCATATATAATACTGGTAATTGAGCCCAGGTTCTCTGGAAGAGGAGACAATGCTCTTAATTGTTGAGCCCTCTCTGTAGCCACATCTTTTTTCTTTTTTTTCTTTTTTTTTTGAGTATATGTGAGGCTGTGTTTATATACATCATATGCAGACAATAAGAATGATTTAGATTCTTCAGAATCTGACACCCTCTTCTGGACTGTCTGAAGATAGCTACAGCATACTTAAATATAATAAATAAATAAATCTTTAAAAAGAAAAGGAAAAGTAAAAAAGAAAGATCAGGCCTGCCATATGCATGTTCATAGAGTAAAATGGAAGAGACCCCAATCTAACCTCAGCAGGGTGCTTCCTTCTGGATGGTAGCTCACAGTTTCATCCCAGCAAGACAGGCAAATCACTGAGTTCAAGGACAGTAAGGTTCAGGACAGCCAAGGTTAGGAAGGAAAAGGGTCTATGTTGAGAATACAAACCGACAAAACAACAACTAGGAAAAAGAAGTGACAGTGTAACTTGGGGTAGGGTACCAACAAGAGAAAGCTTTCTGTTACCACTTACAAACACCAGTAGCCTTGCACCCTTCTGCCCAGGTCCCTGCCTTCCTTTCTAGGCATTCTAAGGATGCCAGGGGGTGGGGGAATCCAGATTAACTTTTTAAAAACAAAGACTTGGTCTTTGATGTCTATAGGAAGCCCTTCTCAGTGCCTTTAACTACCACTGAACTTTCAGGGCTGTGACTCAACTGTAACAAGGAACAGGGCTAAGAACCTGCAGCCTTTGAAAACAACTATTTTTTTAAAGTGGGGGACCCAAATCAGCAGTAGAACCCCTCAGGTTCAGCCATAATACTTGTTAGGGAAAGAGCCTCAATGTCCGGAGCTGAGGTCTCATGGGTGAACTGCTTCAAGCTCTGAGTATCATTGAAAGAAAGAAAAGATATCATGTGGTTGCTTAATTTATTTATTTTATTATTTCTATTTTTTGTTTTCTTTTGTTTTGTTTTAGAAAAGGCCTCAGTCTGTAGCTATGGCTGACCTAGGACAGACTACATGTGTTAATTAGGGTTTCACAGCTGAGAAACAGACCATACCTATGTAAGACTTAGAAAACCCAACAGTCAGTGGTGGCTCGAGCTCTTAATGAGAGCACTCTGGAGGCAGAGGCAGTCAGTTTCTGAGATCGAGGCCAGCCTGGTTAAAGACAGGGATAGGCAGGGCTAGGCAAGGCAGGGCTGGGCTAGGCTAGGCTAGGCAAGGGGCTGGGCTAGTCAAGGCAAGGGACTAGGCTAGGCTACTCAAGGGGCTAGGCAAGACAGACAGACAGAGAGAAAGACAGACAAGGATGGCAGGCCTGCCTGGTTTTTCTTTCTTTCTTATCCCTTTTAAAAAATGTTTATTTATTTATTTATTTATTTATTTATTTATTTATTTATTTATTAGATATAAGTACACTGTAGCTGTCTTCAGACATTCCAAAGAGGGTGTCAGATTCTGGAGAATCTATATCCCTCTTATTGTCTGCATATGATGTACATAAACACAGCCTCACATTTACTTCTAAAAATTTAAAGATGTGTGGGGCCAATGAAAGGGATCAACAATTAACAGCATTGTCTTCTCTTATAGAGAACCTGGGATCAACTACCAGCAACGATATGGTGGCCCATCTCCAGTTCCAGGGGATCAGACAGACAGACAGACAGACAGACAGATAGAGTTAAGAATGGCAGGCCTACCTGGTCTTTCATTCTTTCTTATCCTTTTTAAAAAATGTTTATTAATTTAAGTATGTATTTATTAGATTTAAGTACACTGTAGCTGTCTTCAAACACTCCCGAAGAGGGTGTCAGATTCTGGAGAATCTATATCCCTCTTATGGTCTGCATATGATGTACATGAACACAGCCTCACATATACTTCTAAAAATTTAAAGATGGGTGGGGCCACTGAAAGGGCTCAACAATTAACAGCACTGACTCATCTTCCAGAGAACCTGGGATCAACTACCAGCAATTATATGGTGGCCCATCTCCAGTTCCAGGGGATCAGACAGACAGACAGACAGACAAGGATGTCAGGCCTGCCTGGTCTCTCTTTCTTTATTATCCTTTTTAAAAAATGTTTATTTGTTTATTTATGAATTTATTAGATATAAGTACACTGTAGCTGTCTTCAGACACTCCAGAAGAGGGTGTCAGATTCTGGAGAATCTAAATCCCTCTTATGGTCTGCATATTCGGTACATAAACACAGCCTCGCATATACTTCTAAAAATTTAAAGATGGGTGGGGCCACTGAAAGGGCTCAACAATTAACAGCATTGTCTCCTCTTCCAGAGAACCTGGGATCAACTACAAGCAACTCTATGGTGGCCCATCTCCAGTTCCAGGGGATCAGACAGACAGACAGACAGACAGACAGAGATAAGGATGGCAGGCCTGCCTGGTCTTTCTTTCTTTCTTATCGTTTTTAAAAAATGTTTATTTCTTTATTTATGTATTTATTAGATATAAGTACCCTGTATCCGTCATAGACACTCCAAAAGACGGTGTCAGATTCTGGAGAATATAAATCCCTCTTTAAGGGTCTGAATATGATGTACATAAACACAGCATCACATTTACTTCTAGAAATTTAAAGATGGGTGGGGCCACTGAAAGGGCTGAACAATTAACAGCATTGTCTCCTCTTCAGAAGACCTGGGATCAACTACCAGCAACAAAATGGTGGCCCATCTCCAGTTCCAGGAGATCAGACAGACAGACAAACAGAGAGACAGACAGACAGACAAAGATAAGGATGGCAGCCCTGCCTGGTCTTTCTTTCTTTCTTATCCTTTTTAAAAAATGTTTATTTATTTATTTATTTATTTATTTATTTATTTATTTATTTATTAGATATAAGTACACTGTAGCTATCTTCAGATACTCCAAAAGAGGGTGTCAGATTCTGGAGAATCTATATCCCTCCTATGGTCTGCATATGATGTACATGAACACAGCCTCACATATACTTCTAAAAATTTAAAGATGGGTGGGGCCACTGAAAGGGCTCAACAATTAAAGGCATTGTCTCCTCTTCCAGAGAACCTGGAATCAACTACCATCAACTATATGGTGGCTCATCTCCAGTTCCAGGGTATCTGACAGATAGACAGACAGACAGACAGACAGACATGGTGGCAGTCCTGCCTGGTATTTCTTTCTTTCTTATACTTTAAAAAAAATGTTTATTTATTTATTTATGTATTTATTAGATATAAGTACACTGAAGCTGTCTTCAGACACTCTAGAAGAGGGTGTCATATTCTGGAGAATCTAAATCCCTCTTATGGTCTGCATATGATGGAAATAAACACAGCCTCACATATACTTCTAAAAATTTAAACATGTGTGGGGCCAATGAAAGGGATCAACAATTAACAGCATTGTCTCCTCTTATAGATAACCTGAGATCAACTACCAGCAACTATATGGTGGCCCATCTCTTGTTCCAGGGGATCAGACAGACAGACAGACATACAGACAGATAGAGTTAAGGATGGCAGGCCTACCTGGTCTTTCATTCTTTCTTATCCTTTTTAAAAAATGTTTATTAATTTAAGTATGTATTTATTAGATTTAAGTACACTGTAGCTGTCTTCAAACACTCCCGAAGAGGGTGTCAGATTCTGGAGAATCTATATCCCTCTTATGGTCTGCATATGATGTACATGAACACAGCCTCACATATACTTCTAAAAATTTAAAGATGGGTGGGGCCACTGAAAGGGCTCAACAATTAACAGCACTGACTCCTCTTCCAGAGAACCTGGGATCAACTACCAGCAATTATATGGTGGCCCATCTCCATTTCCAGGGGATCAGACAGACAGACAGACAGACAAGGATGGCAGGCTTGCCTGGTATCTCTTTCTTTATTATCCTTTTTTAAAAATGTTCATTTGTTTATTTATGAATTTATTAGATATAAGTACACTGTAGCTGTCTTCAGACACTCCAGAAGAAGGTGTCAGATTCTGGAGAATCTAAATCCCTCTTATGGTCTGCATATTCGGTACATAAACACAGCCTCGCATATACTTCTAAAAATTTAAAGATGGGTGGGGCCACTGAAAGGGCTCAACAATTAACAGCATTGTCTCCTCTTCCAGAGAACATGGGATCAACTACAAGCAACTCTATGGTGGCCCATCTCCAGGTCCAGAGGATCAGACAGACAGACAGACAGACAGAGATAAGGATGGCAGGCCTGCCTGGTCTTTCTTTCTTTCTTATCTTTTTTATAAAATGTTTTTTTCTTTATTTATGTATTTATTAGATATAAGTACACTGTATCCGTCATAGACACTCCAAAAGACGGTGTCAGATTCTGGAGAATATAAATCCCTCTTTAAGGGTCTGAATATGATGTACATAAACACAGCATCACATTTACTTCTAGAAATTTAAAGATGGGTGGGGCCACTGAAAGGGCTGAACAATTAACAGCATTGTCTCCTCTTCAGAAGACCTGGGATCAACTATCAGCAACAAAATGGTGGCCCATCTCCAGTTCCAGGAGATCAGACAGACAGACAAACAGAGAGACAGACAGACAAAGATAAGGATGGCAGCCCTGCCTGGTCTTTCTTTCTTTCTTATACTTTTTAAAAAATGTTTATTTATTTATTTATTTATTTATTTATTTATTAGATATAAGTACACTATAGCTATCTTCAGACACTCCAGAAGAGGGTGTCAGATTCTGGAGAATCTAAATCCCTCTTATGGTCTGCATATTCGGTACATAAACAAAGCCTCGCATATACTTCTAAAAATTTAAAGATGGGTGGGGCCACTGAAGGGCTCAACAATTAACAGCATTGTCTCCTCTTCCAGAGAACCTGGGATCAACTACAAGCAACTCTATGGTGGCCCATCTCCAGTTCCAGAGGATCAGACAGACAGACAGACAGACAGACAGAGATAAGGATGGCAGGCCTGCCTGGTCTTTCTTTCTTACTTATCGTTTTTAAAATATGTTTATTTCTTTATTTATGTATTTATTAGATATAAGTACACTGTATCCGTCATAGACACTCCAAAAGACGGTGTCAGATTCTGGAGAATATAAATCCCACTTTAATGGTGTAAATATGATGTACATAAACACAGCATCACATTTACTTCTAGAAATATAAAGATGGGTTGGGCCACTGAAAGAGCTGAACAATTAACAGCATTGTCTCCTCTTCAGAAGACCTGGGATCAACTACCAGCAACAAAATGGTGGCCCATCTCCAGTTCCAGGAGATCAGACAGACAGACAAACAGAGAGACAGACAGACAGACAAAGATAAGGATGGCAGCCCTGCCTGGTCTTTCTTTCTTTCTTATCCTTTTTAAAAAATGTTTGTTTGTTTATTTATTTATTTATTTATGTATTTATTTATGTATTTATTAGATATAAGTACACTGTAGCTATCTTCAGACACTCCAGAAGAGGGTGTCAGATTGTGGAGAATCTAAATCCCTCTTATGGTCTGCATATGATGTACATAAGCACAGCCTCACATATACTTCTAAAAATTTAAAGATGGGTGGGGCCACAGAAAGGGCTCAACAATTAACAGCATTGTCTCCTCTTCCAGAGAACCTTGGATGATCTACCAGCAACTATATGGTGGCCCATCTCCAGTTCTAGGGTATCAGACAGACAGAAAGACAGAGATAAGAATGGAGGCCTGCCTGGTCTTTCTTTCTTTCTTATACTTTTAAAAAAATGTTTATTTATTTATTTATTTATTTATTTATTTATTTATTTATTTATTTATTATATATAAGTACACTGTAGCTGTCTTCATACACTCCTGAAGAGGGTGTCAGATTCTGGAGAATCTAAATCCCTCTTATGGTCTGCATATGATGTACATAAACACAGCCTCACATATACTTCTAAAAATTTAAATAGGTGTGGGGCCACTGAAAGGGCTCAACAATTAACAGCATTGTCTCCTCTACCAGAGAACCTGGGATCAACTACCAGCAATTATATGGTGGCCCATCTCCAGTTCCAGGGGATCAGGCAGACAAAGAGACAGACAGACAAGGGTGGCAGGCCTCCCTGGTTTTTCTTTCTTTCTTATCCTTTTTAAAAATGTTTATTTATTTATTTATGGATTTATTAGATAGAAGTACACTGTAGCTGTCTTCAGACACTCCAGAAGAGGGTGTCAGATTCTGGAGAATATAAATCCCTCTTATGGTCTGCATATGATGGACATAAACACAGATTCACATATACTTCTAAAAATTTAAAGATGTGTGGGGCCACTGAAAGGGCTCAACAATTAACAGCATTGTCTCCTCTTCCAGAGAACATGGGATCAACTACCAGCAACTATATGGTGGCCCATCTCCAGTTCCAGGGGATCAGACAGACAGACAGATAGAGAAAAGGATGGCAGGCCTGCCTGGTCTTACTTTCTTTCTTATCCTTATTAAAAATATTTATTTATTCATTTATTTATTTATTTATTTATTTATTTATTTATTTATTTATTTATTTATTTATTTATTATAAGTACACTGTAGCTGTCTTCAGACACTCCAGAAGAGGGTGTCAGATTCTGGAGAATCTAAATCCCTCTTATGGTCTGCATATAATGTACATAAACACAGCCTCACATATACTTCTAAATATTTAAAGATGTGTAGGGCCACTGATAGGGCTCAACAATTAACAGCATTGTCTCCTCTTCCAGAGAACCTGGGATCAACTACCAGCAACTTTATCGTAGCCCATCTCCAGTTCCAGGGGATCAGACAGACAGACAGACAGACAGACAGAGATAAGGATGGCAGGCCTGCCTGGTCTTACTTTCTTTCTTATCCTTTTTAAAAAATGTTTATTTATTTATTTATTTATTTACTTATGTATTTATTATATATAAGTACTTTGTAGCTGTCTACAGTCACTCCAGTAGAGGGTGTCAGATTCTGGAGAATCTAAATCCTCTTATAATCTGAATATGATGAACATAAACACAGCCTCACATATACTTCTAAATATTTAAAGAAGTGTGGGGCCACTGAAAGGGCTCAACAATTAACGGCATTGTCTCCTCTTCCAGAGAACCTTGGATCAACTACCAGCAACTATATGTTGGCCCATCTCCAGTTCCAGGGGATCAGACAGACAGACAGACAGACAGAGATAAGGATGGCAGGCCTGCCTGGTCTTACATTCTTTCTTATCCTTTTTCAAAAATGTTTATTTATTTATTTATTTATTTATTTATTTATTTATTTATTATAAGTACACTGTAGCTGTCTTCAGACACTCAAGTATAGGGTGTCAGATTCTGGAGAATCTAAATCCTCTTATAATCTGAATATGATGTACATAAACAGAGCCTCACATATACTTCTAAATATTTAAAGAAGTGTGGGGCCACTGAAAGGGCTCAACAATTAACAGCATTGTCTCCTCTTCCAGAGAACCTTGGATCAACTACAACAACTATATGGTGGCCCATCTCCAGTTCCCGGGGATCAGATAGACAGACAGACAGACAGACAGAGATATGGATGGCAGGCCTGCCTGGTTTTCTTTATTTCTTATCCTTTTTAAAAAAATGTTTATTTATATATTTATTTATGTATTTATTAGATATAAGTACACTGTAGCTGTCTTCAGACACTCCAGAAGAGGGTGTCAGATTCTGGAGAATCTAAATCCCTCTTATAGTCTGCATATGATGTACATAAACACAGCCTTACATATACTTCTAAATATTTAAAGATGGGTGGCGCCACTGAAAGGGCTCAACAATTAACAGCATTGTCTCCTCTTCCAGAGAACCTGGGATCAACTACCAGCAACTATTCATGGCCCATCTCCAGTTTCCAGGGATCAGATAGACAGACAGACAGACAGAGATATGGATGGCAGGCCTGCCTGGTCTTTCTTTCTTTCTTATCCTTTTTAAAAAATGTTTGTTTATTTATTTATTTATTTATTTATTTATTTATTTATTTATTCATTTATTTATGTATTTAGTAGATATAAGTACACTGTAGCTGTTCAGGCACTCCAGAAGAGGGTGTCAGATTCTGGAGAATCTAAATCCCTCTTATGGTCTGCATATGATGTACATAAACACAGCCTCACATATACTTCTAAAAATTTAAAGAAGGGTGGGGCCACTCTAAAAGCTCAATAATTAACAGCATTGTCTCCTCTTCCAGAGTACCTGGGATCAACTACCAGCAACTATATGGTGGCCCATCTCCAGTTCCAGGGGAACAGACAGACAGACATACAGACAGTGATAAGGATGGCAGGCCTGCCTGGTCTTTCTTTCTTTCTTATCCTTTTTAAAAAAATGTTTATTTATATATTTATTTATGTATTTATTAGATATAAGTACACTGTAGCTGTCTTCAGACACTCCAGAAGAGGGTGTCAGATTCTGGAGAATCTAAATCCCTCTTATGGTCTGCATATGATGTACATAAACACAGCCTCACATATACTTCTAAAAATTTAAAGATGTGTGGGGCCACTGGGAGGGCTCAACAATTAACAGTATTGTCTCCTCTTTCAGAGAACCTGGGATAAACTACCAGCACCTTATGGTGGCCCATCTCCAGTTCCAGTGGATCAGACCGACAGACAGACAGAGAGACAGAGATAAGGATGGCAGGCCTGCCTGGTCTTTCTTTATTTCTTATTCGTTTTAAAAAATGTTTATTTATTTATTTATTCATTTATTTATGTATTTATTAGATATAAGTACACTGTAGCCGTCTTCAGACACTCCAGAAGAGGGTGACAGATTATAGAGAATCTAAATCCCTCTTATGGTCTGAATATGATGTACATAAACACAGCATCACATATACTTCTAAAAATTAAAAAACGGTGGGGCCACTGAAAGGGCTCAACAATTAACAGCATTGTCTCCTCTTCCAGAATACCTGGGATCAACTACCAGCAACTATATGGTGGCCCATCTCCAGTTCCAGGGGATCAGGCAGACAGACAGACAGACAGACAGAGATAAGGATGGCAGGCCTGCCTGGTCTTACTTTCTTTCTTATCCTTTTTAAAAAATGTTTATTTATTTATTTATTTATGTATTTATGTATTTATGAGATATAAGTACACTGTAGATGTCTTCAGACACTCCAGAAGAGGGTGTCAGATTCTGGAGAATCTAAATCCCTCTTATGGTCTGCATATGATGTACATAAACACAGCCTCACATATACTTCTAAATATTTAAAGATGGGTAGGGCCACTGATAGGGCTCAACAATTAACAGCATTGTCTCCTCTTCCAGAGAACCTGGGATCAACTAACAGCAACTATATGGTGGCCCATCTCCAGTTCCAAGGGATCAGACAGACTGACAGACAGACAGACTGACAGAGATAAGGATGGCAGGTTTGCCTGGTCTTTCATTCTTTCTTATCCTTTTTAAAAAATGTTTATTTATTTATTTATGTATTTATTATATATAAGTTCACTGTAGCTGTCTTCAGACACTCCAATATAGGGTGTCAGATTCTGGAGAATCTAAATCCTCTTATAATCTGAATATGATATACATAAACATAGCCTCACATATACTTCTAAATATTTAAAGAAGTATTGGGCCACTGAAAGGGCTCAACAATTAACAGCATTGTCTCCTCTTCCAGAGAACCTTGGATCAACTACCAGCAACTATATGGTGGCCCATCTCCAGTTCCCGGGGATCAGATAGACAGGCAGACAGACAGACAGTGATATGGATGGCAGGCCTGCCTGGTCTTTCTTTCTTTCTTATCCTTTTTAAAAAATGTTTATTTACTTATTTATTTATTTATCTATTTATTTATTAGATATAAGTACACTGTAGCTGTCTTCAGACACTCCAAAAGAAGGTGTCAGATTCTGGAGAATCTAAATCCCTCTTATGGTCTGCATATGATGTACATAAACACAGCCTCACATATACTTCTAAATATTTAAAGATGGGTGACGCCACTGAAAGGGCTCAACAATTAACAGCATTGTCTCCTCTTCCAGAGAACCTGGGATCAACTACCAGCAACTATTCGTGGCCCATCTCCAGTTTAAAGGGATCAGATAGACAGACAGACAGACAGAGATATGGATGGCAGGCCTGCCTGGTCTTTCTTTCTTTCTTATCCTTTTTAAAAAATGTTTATTTATTTATTTATTTAATAATTTATTTATTTATTTATTTATTCATTTATTTATGTATTTAGTAGATATAAGTACACTGTAGCTGTTCAGGCACTCCAGAAGAGGGTGTCAGATTCTGGAGAATCTAAATCCCTCTTATGGTCTGCATATGATGTACATAAACACAGCCTCACATATACTTCTAAAAATTTAAAGAAGGGTGAGGCTACTCTAAAAGCTCAACAATTAACAGCATTGTCTCCTCTTCCAGAGTACCTGGGATCAACTACCAGCAACTATATGGTGGCCCATCTCCAGTTCCAGGGGATCAGACAGACAGACATACAGACAGTGATAAGGATGTCAGGCCTGCCTAGTCTTTCTTTCTTTCTTATCCTTTTTAAAAAAATGTTTATTTATATAGTTATTTATGTATTTATTCGATATAAGTACACTGTAGCTGTCTTCAGACACTCTAGAAGAGGTTGTCATCTTCTGGAGAATCTAAATCCCTCTTATGGTCTGCATATGATGTACATAAACACAGCCTCACATATACTTCTAAAAATTTAAAGATGGGTGGGGCCACTGAAAGGGCTCAACAACTAACAGCATTGTCTCCTCTTCCAGAGAACCTGGGATCAACTACCAGCAACTATATGGTGGACCATCTCCAGTTCCAGGGTATCTGACAGATAGACAGACAGACAGACAGACAGACAGACAAGGTGGCAGGCCTGCCTGGTCTTTCTTTCTTTCTTATTCTTTTTAAAAAATGTTTATTTATTTATTTATGTATTTATTAGATATAAGTACACTGTAGTTGTCTTCAGACACTCTAGAAGAGGGTGTCATATTCTGGAGAATCTAAATCCCTCTTATGGTCTGCATATGATGTACATAAACACAGCCTCACATATACTTCTAAAAATTTAAAGATGGGTGGGCCCACAGAAAGGGATCAACAATTAACACCATTGTCTCCTCTTCCAGAGAACGTGGGATCAACTACCAGCAACTATATGGTGGCCCATCTCAAGTTGCAGGGGATCAGACAGACAGACAGACAGACAGTGATAAGGATGGCAGGCCTGCCTGATTTTTCTTTCTTTCTTATCCTTTTAAAAAATGTTTATTTATTTATTTATTTATTTATTTATTTATTTATTTATTTATGTACTTATTAGATATAAGTACACTCTAGCTGTCTTCAGACTCTCCAGAAGAGGGTGTCAGATTCTGGGGAATCTATATCCCTCTTATGGTCTGCATATGATGTACATAAACACAGCCTCACATATACTTCTAAAAATTTAAAGATGGGTGGGGCCACTGAAAGGGCTCAACAATTAACAGCATTGTCTCCTCTTCCAGAGGACCTGGGATCAACTACCAGCAACTATATTGTGGCCCATCTCCAGTTCCAGGGGATCAGACAGACAGACAGACAGACAGTGATAAGGATGGCAGTCCTGCCTGGTCTTTCTTTCTTTCTTATCCTTTTTTTAAAAAAATGTTTGTTTATTTATTTACTTATTTATTTATTTATTTATTTATTAGATATAAGTACACTGTAGCTGTTCAGACACTCCAGAAGAGGGTGTCAGATTCTGGAGAATCTAAATCCCTCTTATGGTCTGCATATGATGTACATAAACACAGCCTAACATATACTTCTAAAAATTAAAAGATGTGTGGGGCCACTGAAAGGGCTCAAAAATTAACAGCATTGTCTCCTCTTATAGAGAACCTGGGATCAACTACCAGCAACTATATGGTGGTCCATCTCCAGTTCCAGGGGATCAGACAGACAGACACACAGACAGTGATAAGGGTGGCAGGCCTGCCTGGTCTTTCTTTCTTTCTTATCTTTTTTTAAAAAAATGTTTGTTTATTTATTTATTTATTTATTAGATATAAGTACACTGTAGCTGTTCACACACTGCAGAAGAGGGTGTCAGATTCTGGAGAATCTAAATCCCCCTTATGGTCTGCATATGATGTACATAAACACAGCCTCACATATACTTCTAAAAATTTAAAGAAGGGTGGGGCCACTCTAAAAGCTCAATAATTAACAGCATTGTCTCCTCTTCCAGAGAACCTGGGATCAACTACCAGCAACTATATGGTGGCCCATCTCCAGTTCCAGGGGAACAGACAGACAGACATACAGACAGTGATAAGGATGGCAGGCCTGCCTGGTCTTTCTTTCTTTCTTATCCTTTTTAAAAAAATGTTTATTTATATATTTATTTATGTATTTATTAGATATAAGTACACTGTAGCTGTCTTCAGACACTCCAGAAGAGGGTGTCAGATTCTGGAGAATCTAAATCCCTCTTATGGTCTGCATATGATGTACATAAACACAGCCTCACATATACTTCTAAAAATTTAAAGATGTGTGGGGCCACTGGGAGGGCTCAACAATTAACAGCATTGTCTCCTCTTTCAGAGAACCTGGGATAAACTACCAGCACCTTATGGTGGCCCATCTCCAGTTCCAGTGGATCAGACCGACAGACAGACAGAGAGACAGAGATAAGGATGGCAGGCCTGCCTGGTCTTTCTTTATTTCTTATTCGTTCTAAAAAATGTTTATTTATTTATTTATTCATTTATTTATGTATTTATTAGATATAAGTACACTGTAGCCGTCTTCAGACACTCCAGAAGAGGGTGACAGATTATAGAGAATCTAAATCCCTCTTATGGTCTGAATATGATGTACATAAACACAGCATCACATATACTTCTAAAAATTAAAAAACGGTGGGGCCACTGAAAGGGCTCAACAATTAACAGCATTGTCTCCTCTTCCAGAGAACCTGGGATCAACTACCAGCAACTATATGGTGGCCCATCTCCAGTTCCAGGGGATCAGGCAGACAGACAGACAGACAGACAGAGATAAGGATGGCAGGCCTGCCTGGTCTTACTTTCTTTCTTATCCTTTTTAAAAAATATTTATTTATTCATTTATTTATTTATTTATTTATTTATGTACTTATTAGATATAAGTACACTCTAGCTGTCTTCAGACACTCCAGAAGAGGGTGTCAGATTCTGGAGAATCTAAATACCTCTTATGGTCTGCATATGATGTACATAAACACAGCCTCACATATACTTCTAAATATTTAAAGATGGGTAGGGCCACTGATAGGGCTCAACAATTAACAGCATTGTCTCCTCTTCCAGAGAACCTGGGATCAACTACCAGCAACTTTATTGTAGCCCATCTCCAGTTCCAGGGGATCAGACAGACAGACAGACAGACAGACAGAGATAAGGATGGCAGGCCTGCCTGGTCTTACTTTCTTTCTTATCCTTTTTAAAAAATGTTTATTTATTTATTTATTTATTTACTTATGTATTTATTATATATAAGTACACTGTAGCTGTCTACAGTCACTCCAGTAGAGGGTGTCAGATTCTGGAGAATCTAAATCCTCTTATAATCTGAATATAATGTACATAAACACAGCCTCACATATACTTCTAAATATTTAAAGAAGTGTGGGGCCACTGAAAGGGCTCAACAATTAACGGCATTGTCTCCTCTTCCAGAGAACCTTGGATCAACTACCAGCAACTATATGTTGGCCCATCTCCAGTTCCAGGGGATCAGACAGACAGACAGACAGACAGAGATAAGGATGGCAGGCCTGCCTGGTCTTACATTCTTTCTTATCCTTTTTCAAAAATGTTTATTTATTTATTTATTTATTTATTTATTTATTTATTTATTATAAGTATACTGTAGCTGTCTTCAGACACTCCAGTATAGGGTGTCAGATTCTGGAGAATCTAAATCCTCTTATAATCTGAATATGATGTATATAAACACAGCCTCACATATACTTCTAAATATTTAAAGAAGTGTGGGGCCACTGAAAGGGCTCAAAAATTAACAGCATTGTCTCCTCTTCCAGAGAACCTTGGATCAACTACCAGCAACTATATGGTGGCCCATCTCCATTTCCCGGGGATCAGATAGACAGACAGACAGACAGACAGACAGAGATATGGATGGCAGGCCTGCCTGGTCTTTCTTTCTTTCTTATCCTTTTGAAAAAAATGTTTATTTATATATTTATTTATGTATTTATTAGATATAAGTACACTGTAGCTGTCTTCAGACACTCCAGAAGAGGGTGTCAGATTCTGGAGAATCTAAATCCCTCTTATGGTCTGCATTTGATGTACATAAACACAGCCTAACATATACTTCTAAAAATTAAAAGATGTGTGGGGCCACTGAAAGGGCTCAAAAATTAACAGCATTGTCTCCTCTTATAGAGAACCTGGGATCAACTACCAGCAACTATATGGTGGTCCATCTCCAGTTCCAGGGGATCAGACAGACAGACACACAGACAGTGATAAGGGTGGCAGGCCTGCCTGGTCTTTCTTTCTTTCTTATCCTTTTTTTAAAAAAATGTTTGTTTATTTATTTATTTATTTATTTATTTATTTATTTATTTATTTATTAGATATAAGTACACTGTAGCTGTTCACACACTGCAGAAGAGGGTGTCAGATTCTGGAGAATCTAAATCCCTCTTATGGTCTGCATATGATGTACATAAACACAGCCTCACATATACTTCTAAAAATTTAAAGAAGGGTGGGGCCACTCTAAAAGCTCAACAATTAACAGCATTGTCTCCTCTTCCAGAGTACCTGGGATCAACTACCAGCAACTATATGGTGGCCCATCTCCAGTTCCAGGGGAACAGACAGACAGACATACAGACAGTGATAAGGATGGCAGGCCTGCCTGGTCTTTCTTTCTTTCTTATCCTTTTTTAAAAAATGTTTATTTATATATATTTATTTATGTATTTATTAGATATAAGTACACTGTAGCTGTCTTCAGACACTCCAGAAGAGGGTGTCAGATTCTGGAGAATCTAAATCCCTCTTATGGTCTGCATATGATGTACATAAACACAGCCTCACATATACTTCTAAAAATTTAAAGATGTGTGGGGCCACTGGGAGGGCTCAACAATTAACAGCATTGTCTCCTCTTTCAGAGAACCTGGGATAAATTACCAGCACCTTATGGTGGCCCATCTCCAGTTCCAGTGGATCAGACAGACAGACAGACAGACAGAGAGACAGAGATAAAGATGGCAGGCCTGCCTGGTCTTTCTTTATTTCTTATACTTTTTAAAAAATGTTTATTTATTTATTTATTAGATATAACTACACTGTAGCCGTCTTCAGACACTCCAGAAGAGGGTGTCAGATTCTAGAGAATCTAAATCCCTCTTATGGTCTGAATATGATGTACATAAACACAGCCTCACATATACTTAAAAAATTAAAAGGCCACTGAAAGGAATCAACAATTAACAGCATTGTCTCCTCTTCCAGAGAACCTGGGATCAACCTCCAGCACCTACAAAGTGGCCTATCTCCAGTTCCAGGGGATCAGACAGACAGACAGACAGACAGAGATAAGGATGGCAGGCCTGCCTGGTCTTTCTTTCTTTCTTATCCTTTTTAAAAAATATTTATTTATTTATTTATTTATTTATGTAATTATTAGATATAAGTACACTGTAGCTGTTCAGACACTCCAGTAGAGGGTGTCAGATTCTGGAGAATCTAAATCCCTCTTATGGTCTCCATATGATGTACATAAACACAGCCTAACATATACTTCTAAAAATTAAAAGATCTGTGGGGACACTGAAAGGGCTCAACAATTAAAAGCATTGTCTCGTCTTATAGAGTACCTGGGATCAACTACCAGCAACTATATGGTGGTCCATCTCCAGTTCCAGGGGATCAGACAGACAGACAGACAGACAGTGATAAGGATGGCAGGTCTGCCTGGTCTTTCTTTCTTTCTTATCCTTTTTTTAAAAAAATGTTTGTTTATTTATTTATTTATTTATGCATTTATTTATTTATTTATTTATTAGATATAAGTACACTGTAGCTGTTCAGACACTCCAGAAGAGGGTGTCAGATTCTGGAGAATCTAAATCCCTCTTATGGTCTGCATATGATGTACATAAACACAGCCTCACATATACTTCTAAAAATTTAAAGATGGGTGGGGCCACTGAAAGGGCTCAACAATTAACAGCACTGACTCCTCTTCCAGAGAATCTGGGATCAACTACCAGCAACTATTCGTGGCCCATCTCCAGTTCCCAGAGATCAGATAGACAGACAGACAGACAGACAGAGGTGGAAAATAAGAAAATCACACTGTAGGACCCAGAATTACGAAAAAAATTGAAAAAATGTGGAAAATGAGAAAATCACATGCATGGCCCAGAATATTTCGAGAAACACTGAAAAACGTGAAAATTAAAAATTCACACTGTTGGACACAGAATATGGCGAGAAACCATGAAAAAGTGGATAATTAAAATTCACACTGCAGGACACAGAATATGCCAAGAAACCCTGAAAACGTGGAAAATTAAAAATTAACACTGAAGGACCTGGAATATGGCAAGAAAACCTGAAAAACGTGGAAATGAGAAAAATCACAGTGTAGGACCCAGAATATGAAGAAAAAACCTGAAAAACGTGAAAAATTAAAAATTCACACTGAAGAACCCAGAATATTGTGAGAAAATCTGAAAAACGTGGAAAATGAAAAATACACACTGTAGGACCCAGAACATGGCAAGAAACCCTGAAAGAGTAGAAAATTAAAAACTCACACTGAAGGACCCCAAATATGGCAAGAAACCCTGAAAAAAGTAGAAAATTACAAACAGACACTGAAGAACCCCAATTATTGCGAGAAAACCTGAAAAAGGTGGAAAATGAGAAAATCACACTGTAGGACCCAGAATTACGAAAAAACTTGAAAATATCGAAAATGAGAAAATCACACTGTAGGACCCAGAATATGCCAAGAAACCCTGAAAACGTGAAAAATTAAAAATACAACGTTTAGGACCCAGAATACGGCGAGAAACCCTGAAAAAAGTAGAAAATTACGAACTCACACTGAAGGACCCGAAAAATGGTCTGAAAGGTTGATAAAGGTGGAAAATGAGAAAATCACACTGTAGGACCCAGAATTACGAAAAAAAATTGAAAAACGTGGAAAATGAGAAAATCATACTGCAGGACCCAGAATATGCCTAGAAACCCTGAAAATCATGAAAATTAAAAATTCACACTGTCAGACACATAATATGGCGAGAAACCATGAAAGAAGTGGAAAATTAAAAATTCACACTGTATTACCCAGAATATGGCGAGACATACTGAAAAACGTGGAAAATTAAAAATTCACACTGAAGGACCTGGGATATGGCCAGGAAACCTGAAAAACGAGGAAAATTCAAAACTCACATGGTAGGAACCAGAATAAGGCAAGAAAACCTGAAAAACCTGGAAATGAGAAAATCAAACTGTAGGACCCAGAATATGACAAAAAAAAACCTGAAAAAATTACAAAATTAAAAATTCACACTGAAAGACCCCGAATATGGTGAGAAAACCTGAAAAGGTGGAAAATGAGAATAATCACACTGTAGGACACAGAATGGCAAAAAAAAAAAAAAAAAAAAAACTTGAAAAATGTCGAAAACGAGAAAATCACACTGTAGGACCCAGAATATGACGAAAAAACCTGGAAAACGTGGAAAATTAAAAATGCACGTTGTAGGACCCAAAATATGCCGAGAAACCCTGAAAAACGTGAAAATTAAAAATTCACACTGAAGGACCTGGAATACAGTAAGGTAACCTGAAAAACGTGGAAATGAGAAAATCACAATTTAGGACCCAGAATATGACGAAAAAAACTGAAACACGTGGAAAATGAAAAATACACGCTGTAGGACACAGAATATGTCGAGAAACCCTGAAAAATTAGAAAATTAAAAACTCACACTGAAGGACCCCAAATATGGCGAGAGAACCTGAAAAAACTAGAAAATTAAAAATTCACACTGAAGGACTTGGAATATGGTGATAAAACCTGAAAAATGAGGAAAATTAAAAAATCACACTGAAGGACCCCAAATATAGTGAGAAAAAATGAAAAAGCTGGAAAATGAGAATAATCACACTGTAGGACCCAGAATTGTGAAAAAACTTGAAAAACGTCGAAAATGAGAAAATCACACTGTAGGACACAGAATATGGCAAGAAACCCTGAGAAATGTGGAAAATTAAAAATACACTCTGTAGCACCCAGAATATGGCAAAAAACCCTCAAAAAAGTAGAAAATTAAAAACTCACACTGAAGGACCGCGAATATGGCGAGAAAAACAGAAAAAGGTGGAAAGTGAAAATAATCACACTGCATTACCCAGAATTACGAAAAAACATGAAAACAATCGAAAATGAGAAAATCACACTGTAGGACCCAGAATATGGGGAGAAATCCTGAGAAACGTGGAAAATAAAAAATACACTCTGTAGCACCCAGAATATGGCAAGAAACCCTCAAAAAAGTAGAAAATTAAAAACTCACACTGAAGGACCCCGAATATGGCGAGAAAACATGAAAAAGGTAGAAAATGAGAATAAACACAATGTATTACCCAGAATTACAAAAACATGAAAAACATCGAAAATGAGAAAATCACACTTGTAGGACCCAGAAATATGAAAAAAACTTGAAAAACGTGGAAAATGAGAAAATCACACTGCAGAAACCAGAATATGCTGAACAACCATGAAAAACCTGAAAATTAAAAATTCACACTGTTGGACACAGAATATGGTGAGAAACCATGAAAAGACTGGACAATTAAAAATTCACACTTTATTACCGAGATATGGAGAGAAATACTGAAAACCGTGGAAAAAAATTCACACTGAAGGACCTGGAATACGACAGGACCTGGAATACGGCAAGAGACCCTGAAATACATGGAAATGAGAAAATCACACAGTAGGACCCAGAATATGACGAAAAAACCTGAAAAAGGTAAAATATTAAAATATCACACGGAAGGACCCGGAATATGGCGAAAAACCTGAAAAACGAGGAAGATAAAAAACTAACACTGAAGGACACAGAATATGGTGAGAAAACCTGAAAAGATTATAAAATTAAAAATTCACACTGAAAGACCCCGAATATGATGAGAAAACCTGAAAAAGGTGGAAAATGAGAATAATCACACTGTAGGACCCAGATTATGACCAGAAACCCTGAAAACGTGGAAAATTAAAAGTACATGCTGTAGGACCCAGAATATGGCGAGAAAACCTGAAAAGAGTAGAAAATTAAAAATTCACACTGAAAGACCCCGAATATGATGAGAAAACCTGAAAAAGGTGGAAAATGAGAATAATCACACTGTAGGACCCAGATTATTACCAGAAACCCTGAAAACGTGGAAAATTAAAAGTACATGCTGTAGGACCCAGAATATGGCGAGAAAACCTGAAAAGAGTAGAAAATTAAAAATTCACACTGAAAGACCCCGAATATGATGAGAAAAACTGAAAAAGGTGGAAAATGAGAATAATCACACTGTAGGACCCAGATTATGCCCAGAAACCCTGAAAACCTGGAAAATTAAAAATACATGCTGTAGGACCCAGAATATGGCGAGAAAACCTGAAAAAAGTAGAAAATTAAAAATTCACACTGAAGGACCCCGAATATGGCAAGACAACCTGAAAAAGGTGGAAAATGAGAATAATCACAGTGTAGGACCCAGATTATGCCCAGAAACCCTGAAAACGTGGAAAATTAAAAATACATGCTGTATAACCCAGAATATGCCAAGAAACCCTGAAAAAGGTTGAAAATTACAAACTCACACTGTAGGACCCCAAATATGGTGAGAAACCCTCCAAAAGGTGGAAAATGAGAAAATCCCACTGCAGCACCCAGAATATGCCGAGAAAATGTGAAAAACGTGAAAATTAAAAATTAACACTAACGGACCCAGAATATGGCGAGAAACAATTAATAAAAAAGTACAAAATTAAAAACTCACAGTGAAGGAGCCCAAACATGGCGAGAAAACCTGAAAAAGGTGGAAAATGAGAAAATCACACTGTAGGACCCAGAATTACGAAAAAAATTGAAAAAATGTGGAAAATGAGAAAATCACATGCAGGGCCCAGAATATTTCGAGAAACACTGAAAAACGTGAAAATTAAAAATTCACACTGTTGGACACAGAATATGGCGAGAAACCATGAAAAAAGTGGATAATTAAAATTCACACTGCAGGACACAGAATATGCCAAGAAACCCTGAAAACGTGGAAAATTAAAAATTAACACTGAAGGACATGGAATATGGCAAGAAAACCTGAAAAACGTGGAAATGAGAAATATCACAGTGTAGGACCCAGAATATGAAGAAAAAACCTGTAAAACGTGAAAAATTAAAAATTCACACTGAAGAACCCAGAATATTGCGAGAAAATCTGAAAAACGTGGAAAATGAAAAATACACACTGTAGGACCCAGAACATGGCAAGAAACCCTGAAAGAGTAGAAAATTAAAAACTGACACTGAAGGACCCCAAATATGGCAAGAAACCCTGAAAAAAGTAGAAAATTACAAACTGACACTGAAGAACCCCAATTATGGCGAGAAAACCTGAAAAAGGTGGAAAATGAGAAAATCACACTGTAGGACCCAGAATTACGAAAAAACTTGAAAATATCGAAAATGAGAAAATCACACTGTAGGACCCAGAATATGCCAAGAAACCCTGAAAACGTGAAAAATTAAAAATACAACGTTTAGGACCCAGAATACGGCGAGAAACCCTGAAAAAAGTAGAAAATTACAAACTCACACTGAAGGACCCGAAAAATGGTCTGAAAGGTTGAAAAAGGTGGAAAATGAGAAAATCACACTGTAGGACCCAGAATTACGAAAAAAATTGAAAAACGTGGAAAATGAGAAAATCTTACTGCAGGACCCAGAATATGCCGAGAAACCCTGAAAATCATGAAAATTAAAAATTCACACTGTCAGACACATAATATGGCGAGAAACCATGAAAGAAGTGGAAAATTAAAAATTCACACTGTATTACCCAGAATATGGCGAGACATACTGAAAAACGTGGAAAATTAAAAATTCACACTGAAGGACCCGGGATATGGCCAGGAAACCTGAAAAACGAGGAAAATTCAAAACTCACATGGTAGGAACCAGAATAAGGCAAGAAAACCTGAAAAACCTGGAAATGAGAAAATCAAACTGTAGGACCCAGAATATGACAAAAAAAAAACCTGAAAAAATTACAAAATTAAAAATTCACACTGAAAGACCCCGAATATGGTGAGAAAACCTGAAAAGGTGGAAAATGAGAATAATCACACTGTAGGACACAGAATGGCAAAAAAAAAAAAAAAAACTTGAAAAATGTCGAAAACGAGAAAATCACACTGTAGGACCCAGAATATGACGAAAAAACCTGGAAAACGTGGAAAATTAAAAATGCACGTTGTAGGACCCAAAATATGCCGAGAAACCCTGAAAAACGTGAAAATTAAAAATTCACACTGAAGGACCTGGAATACAGTAAGGTAACCTGAAAAACGTGGAAATGAGAAAATCACAATTTAGGACCCAGAATATGACGAAAAAAACTGAAACACGTGGAAAATAAAAAATACACGCTGTAGGACACAGAATATGTCGAGAAACCCTGAAAAATTAGAAAATTAAAAACTCACACTGAAGGACCCCAAATATGGCGAGAGAACCTGAAAAAACTAGAAAATTAAAAATTCACACTGAAGGACTTGGAAGATGGCGATAAAACCTGAAAAACGAGGAAAATTAAAAAATCACACTGAAGGACCCCAAATATAGTGAGAAAATCTGAAAAAGCTGGAAAATGAGAATAATCACACTGTAGGACCCAGAATTGTGAAAAAACTTGAAAAACGTCGAAAATGAGAAAATCACTCTGTAGGACACAGAATATGGCAAGAAACCCTGAGAAATGTGGAAAATTAAAAATACACTCTGTAGCACCCAGAATATGGCAAAAAACCCTCAAAAAAGTAGAAAATTAAAAACTCACACTGAAGGACCGCGAATATGGCGAGAAAAACAGTAAAAGGTGGAAAGTGAAAATAATCACACTGTATTACCCAGAATTACGAAAAAACATGAAAAAATTCAAAAATGAGAAAATCACACTGTAGGACCCAGAATATGGGGAGAAATCCTGAGAAACGTGGAAAATAAAAAATACACTCTGTAGCACCCAGAATATGGCAAGAAACCCTCAAAAAAGTAGAAAATTAAAAACTCACACTGAAGGACCCCGAATATGGCGAGAAAACATAAAAAAGGTAGAAAATGAGAATAAACACAATGTATTACCCAGAATTACAAAAACATGAAAAACATCGAAAATGAGAAAATCACACTTGTAGGACCCAGAAATATGAAAAAACTTGAAAAACGTGGAAAATGAGAAAATCACACTGCAGAAACCAGAATATGCTGAACAACCATGAAAAACCTGAAAATTAAAAATTCACACTGTTGGACACAGAATATGGTGAGAAACCATGAAAAGACTGGACAATTAAAAATTCACACTTTATTACCGAGATATGGAGAGAAATACTGAAAACCGTGGAAAAAAATTCACACTGAAGGACCTGGAATACGACAGGACCTGGAATACGGCAAGAGACCCTGAAATACATGGAAATGAGAAAATCACACAGTAGGACCCAGAATATGACGAAAAAACCTGAAAAATGTAAAATATTAAAATATCACACGGAAGGACCCGGAATATGGCGAAAAACCTGAAAAACGAGGAAGATAAAAAACTAACACTGAAGGACACAGAATATGGCGAGAAAACCTGAAAAGAGTAGAAAATTAAAAATTTACACTGAAAGACCCCGAATATGATGAGAAAACCTGAAAAAGGTGGAAAATGAGAATAATCACACTGTAGGACCCAGATTATGACCAGAAACCCTGAAAACGTGGAAAATTAAAAGTACATGCTGTAGGACCCAGAATATGGCGAGAAAACCTGAAAAGAGTAGAAAATTAAAAATTCACACTGAAAGACCCCGAATATGATGAGAAAAACTGAAAAAGGTGGAAAATGAGAATAATCACACTGTAGGACCCAGATTATGCCCAGAAACCCTGAAAACCTGGAAAATTAAAAATACATGCTGTAGGACCCAGAATATGGCGAGAAAACCTGAAAAAAGTAGAAAATTAAAAATTCACACTGAAGGACCCCGAATATGGCAAGACAACCTGAAAAAGGTGGAAAATGAGAATAATCACAGTGTAGGACCCAGATTATGCCCAGAAACCCTGAAAACGTGGAAAATTAAAAATACATGCTGTATAACCCAGAATATGCCAAGAAACCCTGAAAAAGGTTGAAAATTACAAACTCACACTGTAGGACCCCAAATATGGTGAGAAACCCTCCAAAAGGTGGAAAATGAGAAAATCCCACTGCAGCACCCAGAATATGCCGAGAAAATGTGAAAAACGTGAAAATTAAAAATTCACACTAACGGACCCAGAATATGGCGAGAAACAATTAATAAAAAAGTACAAAATTAAAAACTCACAGTGAAGGAGCCCAAACATGGCGAGAAAACCTGAAAAAGGTGGAAAATGAGAAAATCACACTGTAGGACCCAGAATTACGAAAAAAATTGAAAAAATGTGGAAAATGAGAAAATCACATGCAGGGCCCAGAATATTTCGAGAAACACTGAAAAACGTGAAAATTAAAAATTCACACTGTTGGACACAGAATATGGCGAGAAACCATGAAAAAAGTGGATAATTAAAATTCACACTGCAGGACACAGAATATGCCAAGAAACCCTGAAAACGTGGAAAATTAAAAATTAACACTGAAGGACCTGGAATATGGCAAGAAAACCTGAAAAACGTGGAAATGAGAAAAATCACAGTGTAGGACCCAGAATATGAAGAAAAAAGCTGTAAAACGTGAAAAATTAAAAATTCACACTGAAGAACCCAGAATATTGCGAGAAAATCTGAAAAACGTGGAAAATGAAAAATACACACTGTAGGACCCAGAACATGGCAAGAAACCCTGAAAGAGTAGAAAATTAAAAACTCACACTGAAGGACCCCAAATATGGCAAGAAACCCTGAAAAAAGTAGAAAATTACAAACTGACACTGAAGAACCCCAATTATGGCGAGAAAACCTGAAAAAGGTGGAAAATGAGAAAATCACACTGTAGGACCCAGAATTACGAAAAAACTTGAAAATATCGAAAATGAGAAAATCACACTGTAGGACCCAGAATATGCCAAGAAACCCTGAAAACGTGAAAAATTAAAAATACAACGTTTAGGACCCAGAATACGGCGAGAAACCCTGAAAAAAGTAGAAAATTACAAACTCACACTGAAGGACCCGAAAAATGGTCTGAAAGGTTGAAAAAGGTGGAAAATGAGAAAATCACACTGTAGGACCCAGAATTACGAAAAAAATTGAAAAACGTGGAAAATGAGAAAATCATACTGCAGGACCCAGAATATGCCGAGAAACCCTGAAAATCATGAAAATTAAAAATTCACACTGTCAGACACATAATATGGCGAGAAACCATGAAAGAAGTGGAAAATTAAAAATTCACACTGTATTACCCAGAATATGGCGAGACATACTGAAAAACGTGGAAAATTAAAAATTCACACTGAAGGACCCGGGATATGGCCAGGAAACCTGAAAAACGAGGAAAATTCAAAACTCACATGGTAGGAACCAGAATAAGGCAAGAAAACCTGAAAAACCTGGAAATGAGAAAATCAAACTGTAGGACCCAGAATATGACAAAAAAAAAACCTGAAAAAATTACAAAATTAAAAATTCACACTGAAAGACCCCGAATATGGTGAGAAAACCTGAAAAGGTGGAAAATGAGAATAATCACACTGTAGGACACAGAATGGAAAAAAAAAAAAAAAAACTTGAAAAATGTCGAAAACGAGAAAATCACACTGTAGGACCCAGAATATGACGAAAAAACCTGGAAAACGTGGAAAATTAAAAATGCACGCTGTAGGACCCAAAATATGCCGAGAAACCCTGAAAAACGTGAAAATTAAAAATTCACACTGAAGGACCTGGAATACAGTAAGGTAACCTGAAAAACGTGGAAATGAGAAAATCACAATTTAGGACCCAGAATATGACGAAAAAAACTGAAACACGTGGAAAATGAAAAATACACGCTGTAGGACACAGAATATGTCGAGAAACCCTGAGAAATTAGAAAATTAAAAACTCACACTGAAGGACCCCAAATATGGCGAGAGAACCTGAAAAAACTAGAAAATTAAAAATTCACACTGAAGGACTTGGAATATGGCGATAAAACCTGAAAAACGAGGAAAATTAAAAAATCACACTGAAGGACCCCAAATATAGTGAGAAAATCTGAAAAAGCTGGAAAATGAGAATAATCACACTGTAGGACCCAGAATTGTGAAAAAACTTGAAAAACGTCGAAAATGAGAAAATCACTCTGTAGGACACAGAATATGGCAAGAAACCCTGAGAAATGTGGAAAATTAAAAATACACTCTGTAGCACCCAGAATATGGCAAAAAACCCTCAAAAAAGTAGAAAATTAAAAACTCACACTGAAGGACCCCGAATATGGCGAGAAAAACAGAAAAAGGTGGAAAGTGAAAATAATCACACTGTATTACCCAGAATTACGAAAAAACATGAAAAAATTCGAAAATGAGAAAATCACACTGTAGGACCCAGAATATGGGGAGAAATCCTGAGAAACGTGGAAAATAAAAAATACACTCTGTAGCACCCAGAATATGGCAAGAAACCCTCAAAAAAGTAGAAAATTAAAAACTCACACTGAAGGACCCCGAATATGGCGAGAAAACATAAAAAAGGTAGAAAATGAGAATAAACACAATGTATTACCCAGAATTACAAAAACATGAAAAACATCGAAAATGAGAAAATCACACTTGTAGGACCCAGAAATATGAAAAAACTTGAAAAACGTGGAAAATGAGAAAATCACACTGCAGAAACCAGAATATGCTGAACAACCATGAAAAACCTGAAAATTAAAAATTCACACTGTTGGACACAGAATATGGTGAGAAACCATGAAAAGACTGGACAATTAAAAATTCACACTTTATTACCGAGATATGGAGAGAAATACTGAAAACCGTGGAAAAAAATTCACACTGAAGGACCTGGAATACGACAGGACCTGGAATACGGCAAGAGACCCTGAAATACATGGAAATGAGAAAATCACACAGTAGGACCCAGAATATGACGAAAAAACCTGAAAAAGGTAAAATATTAAAATATCACACGGAAGGACCCGGAATATGGCGAAAAACCTGAAAAACGAGGAAGATAAAAAACTAACACTGAAGGACACAGAATATGGCGAGAAAACCTGAAAAGAGTAGAAAATTAAAAATTCACACTGAAAGACCCCGAATATGATGAGAAAACCTGAAAAAGGTGGAAAATGAGAATAATCACACTGTAGGACCCAGATTATGACCAGAAACCCTGAAAACGTGGAAAATTAAAAGTACATGCTGTAGGACCCAGAATATGGCGAGAAAACCTGAAAAGAGTAGAAAATTAAAAATTCACACTGAAAGACCCCGAATATGATGAGAAAAACTGAAAAAGGTGGAAAATGAGAATAATCACACTGTAGGACCCAGATTATGCCCAGAAACCCTGAAAACCTGGAAAATTAAAAATACATGCTGTAGGACCCAGAATATGGCGAGAAAACCTGAAAAAAGTAGAAAATTAAAAATTCACACTGAAGGACCCCGAATATGGCAAGACAACCTGAAAAAGGTGGAAAATGAGAATAATCACAGTGTAGGACCCAGATTATGCCCAGAAACCCTGAAAACGTGGAAAATTAAAAATACATGCTGTATAACCCAGAATATGCCAAGAAACCCTGAAAAAGGTTGAAAATTACAAACTCACACTGTAGGACCCCAAATATGGTGAGAAACCCTCCAAAAGGTGGAAAATGAGAAAATCCCACTGCAGCACCCAGAATATGCCGAGAAAATGTGAAAAACGTGAAAATTAAAAATTCACACTAACGGACCCAGAATATGGCGAGAAACAATTAATAAAAAAGTACAAAATTAAAAACTCACAGTGAAGGAGCCCAAACATGGCGAGAAAACCTGAAAAAGGTGGAAAATGAGAAAATCACACTGTAGGACCCAGAATTACGAAAAAAATTGAAAAAATGTGGAAAAT